>NC_134274.1:88375737-88451932 GCF_031893055.1 Leptodactylus fuscus
GTAATATGTCCTATACTGTGTCCTGACTGCCCCCCTCTGGGGTAATATGTCCTATAGCCATGATGGTGAACCTATGGCACGCGTGGCAGAAGTGGCACTCAGAGCCCTCTCTGTGGGCACCCATCTGTGGAACAGATAACACTGTGTGGGAACCACTGTGGAGCAGATTGTACTGTGTGGAGGCTACTGTGGAGCAGATTGTACTGTGTGGGGACCACTGTGGAGCAGATTGTACTGTGTGGAGGCTACTGTGGAGCAGATTGTACTGTGTGGGGACCACTGTGGAGCAGATTGTACTGTGTGGGGGCCACTGTGGAGCAGATTGTACTGTGTGGGGGCCACTGTGGAGCAGATTGTACTGTGTGGGGCCCACTGTGGAGCAGATTGTACTGTGTGGAGGCTACTGTGGAGCAGATTGTACTGTGTGGGGACCACTGTGGAGCAGATTGTACTGTGTGGGGGCCACTGTGGAGCAGATTGTACTGTGTGGGGGCCACTGTGGAGCAGATTGTACTGTGTGGGGGCCACTGTGGAGCAGATTGTACTGTGTGGGGGCCACTGTGGAGCAGATTGTACTGTGTGGGGACCACTGTGGAGCAGATTGTACTGTGTGGGGGCCACTGTGGAGCAGATTGTACTGTGTGGGGCCCACTGTGGAGCAGATTGTACTGTGTGGGGGCCCACTGTGGAGCAGATTGTACTGTGTGGGGGCCACTGTGGAGCAGATTGTACTGTGTGGGGGCCACTGTGGAGCAGATTATACTGTGTGGAGGCCCTCTGTGGAGCAGATTGTACTGTGTGGGGCCCACTGTGGAGCAGATTGTACTGTGTGGGGGCCACTGTGGAGCAGATTGTACTGTGTGGACCCATTGTGGAGCAGATTGTACTGTGTGGGGCTCACTTTGCAGCAGATTGTACTGTGTGTGGGCCCTTCACTATTTTTATCACATGGTATCTGTTCTATAGCAGACAAGTGATATTATTACAGACCGTCCATAACTGTCCACAATTGTGGATCCGCACATTATTAAGGTTAATTTGCCATGTTGGCACTTTGTGATAAATTAATGGGTTTTGGGTTGTAGTTTAGGTTTGCCATCACTGTCCCACAGTATGTCCCTGACTGCCCCCCTCTGGGGTAATATGTCCTATACTATGTCCTGACTGCCCCCCTCTGGGGTAATATGTCCTTTACTATGTCCTGACTGCCCCCCTCTGGGGTAATATGTCCTATACTATCTCCCTGACTGCCCCCCTCTGGGGTAATATGTCCGCCTACACCCACTCCTGTCTTTTACATGAAGATCCATCCAGTCCATACTTGCCAACAACCTATTTTTGGATTTGGAGAGACCGGTGCCGGTTTTAGGGTGAGGTCACATTCTATTTTGTGTGTCTTGCTCCTTTTTTCGACATGGGCGACCTAATGTGCCCCTTTGTACATAACTGACAGATAAGGAGCTGGAGTCACATGTACAATAGTTGGGAACCCCGGGATCATTACGACAGGTGCAGGAGATTCGCCCCTTTTTTTTGGGAGCCCACCCCAAGCTCCAAGAAGTAGGAATGTGCGATCTAACATGGGGCACAACAAAGGGACAAGGGAATAAGAATCTTCCACAGAAAAGTCCCAAACTGATCCCGAATCTCCCCAATATTAGGGAACCTGTCAACTGCACTTGGGACGCTAAACCATCCGTCCTTATGGATTAGCACCCTAAATATAATTCCAGGGCTGAGAATAAGCTTGAGCTCACCCTATGACTCCTAGAACATGGGTAGCCCTGCAACGGAGTTCGGACAGCGCACCGCGACCTCTCTGCGCAGGCTCCAGTGTCCTCGCGCATGCACACTGAAGCCAAGGTGCAGACTCATCGGACTCATCTCAAGTATAAAGGTTTATCCCCCACCCAGATGCCTAATTTTGTTGGTGTCCTCGTGGTCCGCTCCACCTATTGTACCCCACTAAGTAAGCAGGGGGTCACACGTCTCCATACACTTCATTGCACCGTTGTAGTTGCTTTACCTTATCTCCGACCACAAACTTGGTTCCATTGGAATTGTTGGCCAGAATCCTCTCGAATGGCGCCAGCTGGTTGGGCAGATCTTTTATGTATTTCTCCTTACCCGTCTCCTGTGAAGTAGAGGTCAGAGGTTACACTGCAGGGTATACGGTATAGCAGGGGCGCTGTATGGCGCTATTGGGGCGCAATGTAAAGTGAAGGAAGAAAAGAGAAATGTAAATCCCATCGATATTTGGTGTGACCTTTGCCCTTTGGAGGAGGAGTCCTGGACATGATGATCCCACCCCCTTAGATGTCGCCCATTGGGTGTTATTGGATAATCGCCCACCCCTATAGATCTTTCACTTCCCGCACGCCCCAGGTTACACCTACGTATTCAATGAATATCAGGCGGCTGTACTTCTGTCTCAGGTCCTCCACACCGTCGTTCACCATGTCGATCAGTCCGCTCTGCTGGTTGTTGCTGCCGCTGATCCCTTTGTGGGTAGTAAAAAACGTGGTAGGAAGAGTCAAAGTGGGAACATACAACACGTAACATACAACACGTAACATACAACACGTAACATACAACACGTAACATACAACACGTAACATACAACACATAACATACAACACGTAACATACAACACGTAACATACAACACATAACATACAACACGTAACATACAACGCATAACATACAACACATAACATACAACGCGTAACATACAACACATAACATGCAACACGTAACATACAACACGTAACATACAACACGTAACATGCAACACGTAACATGCAACACGTAACATGCAACACGTAACATACAACACGTAACATACAACACGTAACATACAACACATAACATGCAACGCATAACATACAACACGTAACATACAACACGTAACATACAACACGTAACATACAACATGTAACATACAACACGTAACATACAACACGTAACATACAACGCGTAACATACAACGCGTAACATACAACGCGCAACATACAACACGCAACATACAACACGTAACATACAACACATGTGACTGCCATGAGCGGCCCACCCTACGTGACACTGAACCTCACCATGTTCCCGGCCCAGGTATCTCAGGATGCTGTTGCTCTGATACAGGACAAAGTCTCCATGTTGGAATCGAGGGAGTTGCCCAAAAGTCTAAAAAACATAAAAACATTTAGAAGCCGACCAGAAAGGTGAGTGCAGACGACTCCAATAGAGAGACTCTCCCCCAAATACCCAGAGCCCCGTCAGAAAGCGGTGCAACTAATGCTGCAAAACTCCTCCAATCTGTACATTGCAGCAGGATTTCCTGCAAAAACGTCCCATCATTCCCCTGTCAGGGCCTCCCGCAGTAGTCATGACCATTTTGTGTCACAAACTCCCCCACAGAATACTTTCGTGACTATGTGTTGATAACCAGTTGCTGGGTATGCCATTAAAGGGTTAATTCTCTCCTTTCTGACAGTGGCAGGCTGTGCATCCTTAATCTCCTTCCTCCAGGGCACCGGAGGGCAGGGGGAATATATTTATGATGCACAGACAGAGGTTTATGCAGCCCTAGCGTGGTGAGGGTGACTTGTGGGCCCCCCTGTGGATTCTGGGCCCGGTCATAGCTGTATCCTCCTATAGTTACACTGTATACTCTGTGAGCGTGTATTATTCCAGGGGTGTACTGCTATAGCAGTTGTTACTGAGCCCCAATGGCCCCACGATGTCACTAAATGGCCCCATTACAGGCCCAGGAGCTTCCAGAACTTTACAACCTAGACAATGAATGATTTGGTAGCCCCGGGGGCCACTCACCGCCGTCTTCTTTAGGTCGCACTTTCCAGAGAACCAGTCCGCGAGCTGCACTTCGTCTTCTGTCCATGTGACCCCTTGGTCAGCGAGCAGCAGTCTGATGGGCTCGGCCCTCGCTGGGGAAAAACACAGCATAGCAATGGACCATCTGTGCTATAGGGCCCCCTTTATGTCCCCCGACTGGTAATAGTCCCTAATAGCCCCCCTCGTCGTGTTGGTGAGGATACCCTAATAGTCTGACCGAGACCCAGGGACCGCCTGACGCAGGAGAGGGGGGTAAGATGGGTGTTATTCGTCCTCACCTTCCCCGGGGGTCATTTAATGGCGGTCATTGGTCCAACAGCACCCCTGGGACCACGAGGCAATGGTTTAGTCTTAGTCTCATGTAGGGTGCTGGGACTGGTCGGACCGGCCCCGCAGCCCCCTCGCTCACCTCCATATCAAACATCAAAGTCACCTTGGAAAGGTAAACAGAGAAATGTAAGGCAAATATCAGCGGCCTGTTATCTGCGAGTCCGGGAAGCCTGGATATATACCCGCTCCATCATGTATATAGTAGCCCCCTCCCCGTGCCTGGCAGCTCTATACACCCGCCCATGTGGGGTCACTGATCCTGACCTACGCCGCGCCACAATAAGATGCAACGTTATATAGGACTGTAAGTCTGTGAGCTCTATGGATTCTTTATAGGACCATGAAGCGGCACTTACCTCTAATGGGGAAGTAGGAAATCTTATACCCGGACACTAGGGGGCAAAAAGAGGCAAAATCACTGGTCAAAGCATGGAATATATACTGTACTACCTAGAATGGAACAGCGCCACTGCTGTCCACAGGCAATGTCTGGTATTGCAGAAACCAAGTGGATGGGGTTGGGCTGCAGTACTTAAAAATATCCATATACAGACTCTCATACTCATACATACTATCCTGGGTAAGCCCCCATTAAAGTCGTGCTCCCCTCTCTAAAAAATGCCCAGTACAGTGGCATAACTACCACCGTAGCAGCAGAGGCAGATGCCACAGGGCCCGGGACATTAGGGGCCCGGTCACAGCCGCTACCGCTTCTATCATTATACTGGGGGGTCTTTTCGGCCGTGCGCTCAGCTCGACTACTCCAGAGATGCAGCCAACCACTCAACCCTGCTGCACACTCAGCTCTGTTGCACCAGAGATGTAGCAGAGCTAAGTATGCATTGAACCCTGCTGCACACTCAGCTCTGTTGAGATTTAGCAGAGCTGAGTATGCAGCAGAGTTCAGCGCACACTCAGCTCTGCTACATCTCTGATGCAAGAGAGCTGAGTGTGCAGCTGGGTTCAGTGTTCTCCAGTGTAGCAGTGCTGGCCGTGCGCTCAGCTCAGCTGCATCTCCGGAGTAGTCGAGCTGAGCGCACGGCCAGCACTCCTACATCTCGGCATAGGAATGCATTGACCAGCGTTGATTGGCCGAATGCCATACAGAGTACAGCATTCAGCCAATCAACGCTGGTTCTGCTGGAGGAGGCGGAGTCTAAGATCGGTCCACAGCAGTCTCCATTCTGGTCCGATCTTAGACTCCGCCTCCTCACAGACGAGCCTCCGGCAGAACCAGCATTGATTGGCCAAACGCTGTACTCTGTATGGCATTCGGCCAATCAACGCTGGTCAATGCATTCCTATGGGAAAAAGTCAGCTCTGGCATATCACAAGCTGACAGGGATCCCGACCAGATAGAGCCCCAAAGAGCTGGTGAGTGACATCCCCCTAAATAAAGGTAACCCCTAGCTAACCCCCCTGTACATCTGTCCCTGTCTCATAGCCTGCGGCCTGGGTCATGTGACGTCTGACATAATTGAAGATGGACTACAGCGGAGGGCCACAGCATAGGAGCCGGGAGATGGGTGAGAAACAGAGGGTTTTTTTTAATGTTTTTCTCCCCCTGGGTCTCCGATTATTCTACTCTGGGGTCTGAAAAGTATATGTATGAACACACACAAGTACAACCCCCAGTATAATGGACATCAGGGTCCTGCCTATAAGAACAGCACAACTCCTAGATCTGCTATTACAACATTAAAATAAATCAGACAAAGCTGCAATACTAGACACAGCCTGGAAACATGAGGGGGCGCTGTTTGTAATAAGAATTCTGGTCCTGTCATTATTTGCACTTATTCAAGTGAACCAAAAATGAGAAATCCTAAAAAATCCTAAAAATCAGAAAGTCATGGACCCCATAAACCCCAGTAAGATGTGCAGAAGCCCCCAGAATGCCGAGGCGGCCGAGCTCTTACTTGTTCAGGTGAGTGTCTCGTCTGCTGGAGCTTTCTTGTGTCTCCGGAACGCGCCTGTTCTGCAGCTTTATATACAAAGTGACTTGTGCTGAGTCACAATGACATGACATTGGCATCCGAGGATGAATGGCCTCTGCCTAATCCCTAACCCCCCTCCCCCGAGCTGTGACCCACCTTTACCTGTGACCACTAACATACCAACCCAACCCTTACCCAACATTGTCTCTACCCCAACAACCACACAGACCAGTGAGGTTGGATTCATTTTGGCCACAGCAGCCATTGTATTACACAAGTAACAAACAGTTCTAGAACAAACCAAAATATTTACATTCTTTTCTTAAATAACCAATTAAACAATTATTTAATTACCAAATCATACCATGTTCTGAAATTTTCCCAAGGTGGGACTATTAAAGGATTATCTTATCTTATCTTATCTTATACCCCCATAAACTAATTATCCTAACTGACTAATCAGAACGACAACCAATGAGGGGAGGTCCTTGGAGCTCCAAAATGTCTGGCCGCCAATCTGTTCACCCTTGCAAACCCAACGCCCACATATCAATCCCCACAGTGTTCAAGTGCACCCCATCAGCTAACCAAAAACCAAGCTCCGAATGCCGAACACCCCCCCTCCCCACCGTGACGAACCACAAACTCACTAATCACCCGGTTCACTTTCGACCGGGCTTTGTTGACCTTAGGAACCGACCGAGCGCCACGACACAATGTTGGACCAAACCACAATCAGAGACGGATAGTCCAACCAAAACCAAAGCAAATCATGCTTCACATCCCTAATCAGCAGTCGAAACGGCCGCGCAGCCAGATCATTACCCCCAAGGTGCAAGACCAAGACGTGTGGGGGGCGATCCAACCTGACAAAGCGGTGAAACTCACGCATCATATGCCCCCAGACCAAACCCCGAAACCCCAGCCATCGCACCTGCACGGCCGACCTAGGAAAACCAAGCTGACGGCCATCTGGACGCAAGTCCGCCCTGACCGCACCCCAGTGGACATACGAGTGCCCCAAGATCCAGACCAGCCGAGGAGATGACAAAAAACAACAAGACTCCCATCTACCTATGCAATGGACCACATCAGGCCCCAAACCCCAAACAACTGCCTCGGTAGCCGCCCCTATCCGAAACTAATGAGGGGCAAAGCCCCGGGAGTCCAGACCCAAACAATCCAAACACTTGCAAAAAACCACCGTAAACTGATACCGGGACAGACAGTCCCCGCTAAGGTGGAGCAAGAGCGACCCGGAAGAAAAAGAGCACACCTCCCGAAACCCACGACAACAGCCAACCAGGCACATCAACGAACCCAGGACGGGGCCCAAACGAACCACCCTACCCCTCCCCAACTGATCGGTCTTCGACCTACGGATAACAAACTCCACTCCCGAGACCCCAAATGATACATCCTGCCAAAGAACCCCCCCAGCCCGTAACCGAGTCGGAGACACTAACTCTCCCACACGAAGAGCCCCAAAGAACGCCCAAGAGGAGGCCAGACAAAACAACGCACACTCAAACAGAGACTCACAAATGTCACCCAGAACAACGCCCAACTTATCCAGCAACTGAAAAGAAACAGGCCGCCGGCCGTCCGGCCGAGACCTGCCTCTCCTAAAACCTCGTACAGCCTGGAGAACCAAAAAATCCTTAGTAACACCCCGCACTCCCCTCACCCGAAAACCGAAAGCCAAACCAGCAAGCAACCGGGAAAGCCGAGACACAGACCACCCATTCAAGGAACCCCGACCAATCAAGACCAAGACTGACGTCCAACAAACCTCCACCGACAGCAAACCCCCCAACTCACCCAACACTAGCTCAAACTCCCTCCATGCAGACTCATAGGCCAAGCGAGTACCTTCAGCCAAGGAAGAACGGATCAAGTCACCCGCCGCCTGGAGACCACATCCCACAGATGCGTCGGGCACGGATGACCCACGACATCCACGTCCGGAGCCACCACACGAAATCTCTCCCACTGAAATCGATCCCCCGAAAACCTCAACCGCCACCACTATGGGAAAGAGTTCCAAAAGACAGAGATTACGTACCCACCCCAACTCCACCCATTCCGTCGGCCAACGCCCCGCACACCACGCCCCCCCCAAAGTACGCACCAAAACCCACCGAGCCAGACGCATCAGTGAACAACTCCCAATCAACAGTATTAACCGCGGGTGACATCAACAAGGAGCGGCCGTTATAACGCTCAATAAAGCTGGCCCACACCTCCGAATCATCGCGATGGTCCTGCGTCTAACGAATAAAATGGCGTGGGGAGGACACCCCAGCCGTGGCACCCACCAAACGCCTACAAAAAAACCTCCCCATGGGCATAATCCTACAAGCGAAGTTGAGCTTCCCCAACGACTGTAAGTCCCTGTGCTTAATCTTACACAACCGACAGGCACGGCCCATCTCAAGGCGAAGCGCAACAAGCTTATCCTCCGGCAAACGACATTCCATGCAGTCAGTATCAATAGTGATACCCAAAAAACTAAGACAAGACGCTGGGCCTTCAGTCTTGCCCGGCGCCAAAGGAACACCAAAACGAGCGGCCACCCATTCCAAGGTCCAGAGCAAGCTAAGGCAAAGCGGAGACTCAGCCGGGCCAATACACAAAAAATCATCCAAGTAGTGGATGACGGATCCGACACCCGTCAGATCCCTCACCACCCACTCCATGAATGAGCTGAAGACCTCAAAATAGGCACACGAGATCGAGCACCCCATGGGAAGGCAGCGATCCACATAGTATGCCCCAAGAGCCGCTGACTCTCCAGATGCACAGGAAGGAGGCGAAAAGCCAACTCCACATCCGACTTGGCCATGAGGGCGCCCCGACCATACCGAAGAACCCAATCCAGCGCCGCATCAAAGGACGTATACACAGCAGAACTCAAGTCAGACGGAATGCCATCATTAACCGATCCTCCGTAGGATACGATAAATGATGAATCAATCTGAACTTGTTGGGCTCCTTTTTAGGAACAACTCCCAACGGGGAAACAACCAAATGCGCAACCGGCGGCGAACCAAAAGGACCCGCAATACGCCCCAGCGCCACTTCCTTCTGTAACTTCTCCGATACAACGGCAGGATACTGCCGAGTGGAAATCAAATTATGAACGAACAGAGAAGAACCAGCCCGGGACGAAGGGATCCTAAAGCCGACTGAAAAACCCTCCTCCAAAAGACAAGAAGCTACGCGGTTAGGGTATCTATTTAGATACGGCACCATCTCGCGCAAAATCACCGGCGTCAGACCCATGACTAGCGGACCCCCCGGACAGCTTCCCCTTGCCCTTCCTAAAGCAGCGGGAAGAGCCATGGGTGTTACCCCCACAGACGGAGCAGGAATGCTTACACTTACAGGAGGTGCCAAATTTACAATGGCCCTCGTTGTACTTCCAACACACCCCTTTTTGGTCCCCGATGCCTTGGCCGGAGGAACCCTGACCGGTAGAGCCGGACGAGTCGGCAGCCCCAGGAAAGGACTGGGAAGAGCGAGAAGGGGCCATAACCCTGAGCCACAAGGCAATGTCCTTCTGATCCCAGCGGATAGAAGGAAGGATGGCCCGGCGCTGACGAAACTGTTCGTCATAATGCAGCCAAGCCGGAGTATGGGACCCCCCAGACCTGCCCCCCCCCCCCGAATGCACAAGGACTTCCCTCAAACTGCCCAAAATCTCCCGCAATTCCACCCCAACTCCCTCCGTCGCAGTACCACCCCCGACCCCACTAGACCTCACTGACTCAACAACCACCCCCGACCCCTGAGTACGAAAGATAGCAGGTATAGAAGAGGACAAAGACACACATTCCCCTGGCTGCGCAGAAGCTGTGTTTCCGCCAGCCGCCAATCCGGAATCCAAACGCAGAGGGCCCGACTGGCCTTCATCATCGGACAAACCAAGATCCGCTACTGGTGAAGCAGGACGCGCGCCAGAAGAACAGGACGGGCAGCCACGTCCGGAGGAGGGGAGCCGATCAGCAGAGGACTGGGCTGGAGGCAGCTCGGGAGGCCAAAGGCGCCGACCCACGCCCGACCACACTGGACAGCCGGCGTGCAGGAACGCTGGAAGAGTCAGACACATGCAGGCAAGGGGCCCCACCGACCGGAGCATCGCCAGGTGGGGTCCCCGGGACCACATTAGAAGATGCAGGAAGAGTGTCAGGCACAAAGGAGGTGGGCTGTGGGGACCAGCGGCTCCGCCCCCTCACTGCCGTGGATCCGGCCCATGGGTTAGGATGCCTCCCAGAGCGAGCGCGACTACCCCTGGTGGTGGGGAGCGCACGACGCTCCGGAGGGCCCCCAGAGGGGCTCTGTAAGCGTGGCCTGGACCGAGGAGCAGCATCAGGACTCAGAAGCCATTGTTGTAGCCGGCCGATACACCATCACCATCTGGTCAGAAGCCATTGTTGTAGCCGGCCGATACACCATCACCATCTGGTCAGAAGCCATTGTTGTAGCCGGCCGATACACCATCACCATCTGGTCAGAAGCCATTGTTGTAGCCGGCCGATACACCATCACCATCTGATCAGAAGCCATTGTTGTAGCCGGCCGATACACCATCATCATCTGGTCAGAAGCCATTGTTGTAGCCGGCCGATACACCATCACCATCTGGTCAGAATACTGTGCCCCATAGATGCTCCTCCTATAGATCTATATACTGTGCCCATAGGTGCTACTCCTATAGATCTATATACTGTGCCCCATAGATGCTCCTCCTATAGATCTATATACTGTGCCCATAGGTGCTACTCCTATAGATCTATATACTGTGCCCATAGGTGCTACTCCTATAGATCTATATACTGTGCCCCATAGATGCTCCTCCTATAGATCTATATACTGTGCCCATAGGTGCTACTCCTATAGATCTATATACTGTGCCCCATAAGTGCTCCTCCTATAGATCTATATACTGTGCCCATAGGTGCTCCTCCTATAGATCTATATACTGTGCCCCATAAGTGCTCCTCCTATAGATCTATATACTGTGCCCCATAAGTGCTCCTCCTATAGATCTATATACTGTGCCCATAGGTGCTCCTCCTATAGATCTATATACTGTGCCCCATAAGTGCTCCTCCTATAGATCTATATACTGTGCCCCATAAGTGCTCCTCCTATAGATCTATATACTGTGCCCATAGGTGCTCCTCCTATAGATCTATATACTGTGCCCCATAAGTGCTCCTCCTATAGATCTATATACTGTGCCCCATAAGTGCTCCTCCTATAGATCTATATACTGTGCCCCATAGGTGCTACTCCTATAGATCTATATACTGTGCCCCATAGGTGCTCCTCCTATAGATCTATATACTGTGCCCCATAAGTGCTCCTCCTATAGATCTATATACTGTGCCCATAGGTGCTCCTCCTATAGATCTATATACTGTGCCCCATAGGTGCTACTCCTATAGATCTATATACTGTGCCCCATAAGTGCTCCTCCTATAGATCTATATAATGTGCCCCATAAGTGCTCCTCCTATAGATCTATATACTGTGCCCCATAAGTGCTCCTCCTATAGATCTATATACTGTGCCCCATAGGTGCTCCTCCTATAGATCTATATACTGTGCCCCATAAGTGCTCCCTATAATTCCATATACCATCCTCCCTATAATCCTAATCACTAATTGTTCCTGAATTATTTGCCGCCAGCTTTATTGTGTAGTTATGTGCTCCCATCCTGAGCACTGACCTCCTCTCTGCTCCCACAATGTCTCATCTGTATTACACCGGCACAGCGGTTCGGTCCATACAGACAACTCAGTCCTGGACTATTCATTTTGCTCATTGATCAAGGTCCTGGGGTTTGGACCCCACCAATGGCCTAATGCAGGGGTAGGGAACCTTCGGCTCTCCGGCTGCTGTGAAACTACAACTCCCAGCATGCTCCATTCACTTCCATGGGAGTTCCCAGAACAGAAGAGCGAGTATGCATGCTGGGAGTTGTAGTTTTGCAACAGCTGGAGAGCCGGACGTTCCCTACCCCTGGCCTAATGTAAGGGGAGCCCATTAATATTTACATGGTCACTACTAACAGTCCAACAAACAAATGACTAGTACAAGCGAATATAAGAAACGTTGTGATACTTCTTTATATAAAGTGCCTCTTTCTCCACTTCTCTGAGTATTTTCGCCACCTAAGCTGACATTCACTCTGATATTCCTGCTGCAATGGGTTATCCATCTTCCAAAGATGATCTGCACACACATCCACAGCAAATCCTCGCCGCTCCCTTGTGCAGCCTTTGCTTGGCCTTAGGGAGCGTTCACACTACCGTCGGTGTCCGACATGTAGTGTCCGCTCCTAGCCCCAGCCAATAAATCTCTCCCACAGACGTCAGTACAAGGAGGTCGCCTGCTGCTGTGATGTTTTCCGTTTGCTAGCTGAACTGCTCACAGGGAGGGTAGTGAGTTGACAAATAAATAATGACAGTGTTTCACCCTGTTTGTATCTCCATCAATCGGTCGGTACGTCTTTATGATGCCCTTTATGACCCCGCTGACTCTTCTGAGTGACTGCACGGTATATCCTCAGTGACCCCCCCCCCCATTATGACCGCTGTTACTGTATATTACACTCCAAATAAATTAGAAAAGAAAAGACACAAAGCCAGTTGTTTTTTTTCAGACTGTAAATATATAAAACCTTTTATTTCCCGCAGATTATTCCGCCATTACAGTCTCAGTGACCGGAGAATGTTTTACATTGGGGCTCATTTGTGTTTCGGGGTGATGGGTCGCTTATTGCGCTTCTCAGATTTCAGGTACTGGCTGAGTTTCGGCCGGGAGACAACGCGCTCCACGTAGGCCGCCAGCAGAGGGAACGTGGCCAAACACTTTGGGTCAAGGTCCAGATGGCAGTGAAGGATGTCCAGCAGGTTGTAGTCAGCGTATGAGATCTGGAATAAGAAAGAGGCGAGACGTTAATCCCGACTCTAAAGAGGTGGTGACAACCACAGACACGTCCAACAGCCCCCCTCTGGGGTAATATGTCCTATACTGTGTCCTGACTGCCCCCCTCTGGGGTAATATGTCCTATACTGTGTCCTGACTGCCCCCCTCTGGGGTAATATGTCCTATACTGTGTCCTGACTGCCCCCCTCTGGGGTAATATGTCCTATACTGTGTCCTGACTGCCCCCCTCTGGGGTAATATGTCCTATACTGTGTCCTGACTGCCCCCCTCTGGGGTAATATGTCCTATACTGTGTCCTGACTGCCCCCCTCTGGGGTAATATGTCCTATACTGTGTCCTGACTGCCCCCCTCTGGGGTAATATGTCCTATACTATGTCCTGACTGCCCCCCTCTGGGGTAATATGTCCTATACTATGTCCTGACTGCCCCCCTCTGGGGTAATATGTCCTATACTGTGTCCTGACTGCCCCCCTCTGGGGTAATATGTCCTATACTGTGTCCTGACTGCCCCCCTCTGGGGTAATATGTCCTATACTGTGTCCTGACTGCCCCCCTCTGGGGTAATATGTCCTATACTATGTCCTGACTGCCCCCCTCTGGGGTAATATGTCCTATACTGTGTCCTGACTGCCCCCCTCTGGGGTAATATGTCCTATACTGTGTCCTGACTGCCCCCCTCTGGGGTAATATGTCCTATACTGTGTCCTGACTGCCCCCCTCTGGGGTAATATGTCCTATACTATGTCCTGACTGCCCCCCTCTGGGGTAATATGTCCTATACTGTGTCCTGACTGCCCCCCTCTGGGGTAATATGTCCTATACTATGTCCTGACTGCCCCCCTCTGGGGTAATATGTCCTATACTATGTCCTGACTGCCCCCCTCTGGGGTAATATGTCCTATACTATGTCCTGACTGCCCCCCTCTGGGGTAATATGTCCTATACTGTGTCCTGACTGCCCCCCTCTGGGGTAATATGTCCTATACTATGTCCTGACTGCCCCCCTCTGGGATAATATGTCCTATACTGTGTCCTGACTGCCCCCCTCTGGGGTAATATGTCCTATACTGTGTCCTGACTGCCCCCCTCTGGGGTAATATGTCCTATACTATGTCCTGACTGCCCCCCTCTGGGGTAATATGTCCTATACTGTGTCCTGACTGCCCCCCTCTGGGGTAATATGTCCTATACTGTGTCCTGACTGCCCCCCTCTGGGGTAATATGTCCTATACTGTGTCCTGACTGCCCCCCTCTGGGGTAATATGTCCTATACTGTGTCCTGACTGCCCCCCTCTGGGGTAATATGTCCTATACTATGTCCTGACTGCCCCCCTCTGGGGTAATATGTCCTATACTGTGTCCTGACTGCCCCCCTCTGGGGTAATATGTCCTATACTATGTCCTGACTGCCCCCCTCTGGGGTAATATGTCCTATACTGTGTCCTGACTGCCCCCCTCTGGGGTAATATGTCCTATACTGTGTCCTGACTGCCCCCCTCTGGGGTAATATGTCCTATACTGTGTCCTGACTGCCCCCCTCTGGGGTAATATGTCCTATACTATGTCCTGACTGCCCCCCTCTGGGGTAATATGTCCTATACTGTGTCCTGACTGCCCCCCTCTGGGGTAATATGTCCTATACTGTGTCCTGACTGCCCCCCTCTGGGGTAATATGTCCTATACTGTGTCCTGACTGCCCCCCTCTGGGGTAATATGTCCTATACTGTGTCCTGACTGCCCCCCTCTGGGGTAATATGTCCTATACTGTGTCCTGACTGCCCCCCTCTGGGGTAATATGTCCTATACTGTGTCCTGACTGCCCCCCTCTGGGGTAATATGTCCTATACTATGTCCTGACTGCCCCCCTCTGGGGTAATATGTCCTATACTGTGTCCTGACTGCCCCCCTCTGGGGTAATATGTCCTATACTATGTCCTGACTGCCCCCCTCTGGGGTAATATGTCCTATACTATGTCCTGACTGCCCCCCTCTGGGGTAATATGTCCTATACTATGTCCTGACTGCCCCCCTCTGGGGTAATATGTCCTATACTGTGTCCTGACTGCCCCCCTCTGGGGTAATATGTCCTATACTGTGTCCTGACTGCCCCCCTCTGGGGTAATATGTCCTATACTGTGTCCTGACTGCCCCCCTCTGGGGTAATATGTCCTATACTATGTCCTGACTGCCCCCCTCTGGGGTAATATGTCCTATACTGTGTCCTGACTGCCCCCCTCTGGGGTAATATGTCCTATACTGTGTCCTGACTGCCCCCCTCTGGGGTAATATGTCCTATACTGTGTCCTGACTGCCCCCCTCTGGGGTAATATGTCCTATACTATGTCCTGACTGCCCCCCTCTGGGGTAATATGTCCTATACTGTGTCCTGACTGCCCCCCTCTGGGGTAATATGTCCTATACTATGTCCTGACTGCCCCACTCTGGGGTAATATGTCCTATACTATGTCCTGACTGCCCCCCTCTGGGGTAATATGTCCTATACTATGTCCTGACTGCCCCCCTCTGGGGTAATATGTCCTATACTGTGTCCTGACTGCCCCCCTCTGGGGTAATATGTCCTATACTATGTCCTGACTGCCCCCCTCTGGGATAATATGTCCTATACTGTGTCCTGACTGCCCCCCTCTGGGGTAATATGTCCTATACTGTGTCCTGACTGCCCCCCTCTGGGGTAATATGTCCTATACTATGTCCTGACTGCCCCCCTCTGGGGTAATATGTCCTATACTGTGTCCTGACTGCCCCCCTCTGGGGTAATATGTCCTATACTGTGTCCTGACTGCCCCCCTCTGGGGTAATATGTCCTATACTGTGTCCTGACTGCCCCCCTCTGGGGTAATATGTCCTATACTGTGTCCTGACTGCCCCCCTCTGGGGTAATATGTCCTATACTATGTCCTGACTGCCCCCCTCTGGGGTAATATGTCCTATACTGTGTCCTGACTGCCCCCCTCTGGGGTAATATGTCCTATACTATGTCCTGACTGCCCCCCTCTGGGGTAATATGTCCTATACTGTGTCCTGACTGCCCCCCTCTGGGGTAATATGTCCTATACTGTGTCCTGACTGCCCCCCTCTGGGGTAATATGTCCTATACTGTGTCCTGACTGCCCCCCTCTGGGGTAATATGTCCTATACTATGTCCTGACTGCCCCCCTCTGGGGTAATATGTCCTATACTGTGTCCTGACTGCCCCCCTCTGGGGTAATATGTCCTATACTGTGTCCTGACTGCCCCCCTCTGGGGTAATATGTCCTATACTGTGTCCTGACTGCCCCCCTCTGGGGTAATATGTCCTATACTGTGTCCTGACTGCCCCCCTCTGGGGTAATATGTCCTATACTGTGTCCTGACTGCCCCCCTCTGGGGTAATATGTCCTATACTGTGTCCTGACTGCCCCCCTCTGGGGTAATATGTCCTATACTGTGTCCTGACTGCCCCCCTCTGGGGTAATATGTCCTATACTGTGTCCTGACTGCCCCCCTCTGGGGTAATATGTCCTATACTGTGTCCTGACTGCCCCCCTCTGGGGTAATATGTCCTATACTATGTCCTGACTGCCCCCCTCTGGGGTAATATGTCCTATACTGTGTCCTGACTGCCCCCCTCTGGGGTAATATGTCCTATACTATGTCCTGACTGCCCCCCTCTGGGGTAATATGTCCTATACTGTGTCCTGACTGCCCCCCTCTGGGGTAATATGTCCTATACTGTGTCCTGACTGCCCCCCTCTGGGGTAATATGTCCTATACTATGTCCTGACTGCCCCCCTCTGGGGTAATATGTCCTATACTGTGTCCTGACTGCCCCCCTCTGGGGTAATATGTCCTATACTGTGTCCTGACTGCCCCCCTCTGGGGTAATATGTCCTATACTGTGTCGTGACTGCCCCCCTCTGGGGTAATATGTCCTATACTGTGTCCTGACTGCCCCCCTCTGGGGTAATATGTCCTATACTATGTCCTGACTGCCCCCCTCTGGGGTAATATGTCCTATACTGTGTCCTGACTGCCCCCCTCTGGGGTAATATGTCCTATACTGTGTCCTGACTGCCCCCCTCTGGGGTAATATGTCCTATACTGTGTCCTGACTGCCCCCCTCTGGGGTAATATGTCCTATACTGTGTCCTGACTGCCCCCCTCTGGGGTAATATGTCCTATACTGTGTCCTGACTGCCCCCCTCTGGGGTAATATGTCCTATACTGTGTCCTGACTGCCCCCCTCTGGGGTAATATGTCCTATACTATGTCCTGACTGCCCCCCTCTGGGGTAATATGTCCTATACTGTGTCCTGACTGCCCCCCTCTGGGGTAATATGTCCTATACTATGTCCTGACTGCCCCCCTCTGGGGTAATATGTCCTATACTGTGTCCTGACTGCCCCCCTCTGGGGTAATATGTCCTATACTGTGTCCTGACTGCCCCCCTCTGGGGTAATATGTCCTATACTATGTCCTGACTGCCCCCCTCTGGGGTAATATGTCCTATACTGTGTCCTGACTGCCCCCCTCTGGGGTAATATGTCCTATACTATGTCCTGACTGCCCCCCTCTGGGGTAATATGTCCTATACTGTGTCCTGACTGCCCCCCTCTGGGGTAATACGTCCTTTACTATGTCCTGACTGCCCCCCTCTGGGGTAATATGTCCTATACTGTGTCCTGACTGCCCCCCTCTGGGGTAATACGTCCTTTACTATGTCCTGACTGCCCCCCTCTGGGGTAATATGTCCTATACTGTGTCCTGACTGCCCCCCTCTGGGGTAATATGTCCTATACTGTGTCCTGACTGCCCCCCTCTGGGGTAATATGTCCTATACTGTGTCCTGACTGCCCCCCTCTGGGGTAATACGTCCTTTACTATGTCCTGACTGCCCCCCTCTGGGGTAATACGTCCTTTACTATGTCCTGACTGCCCCCCTCTGGGGTAATATGTCCTATACTGTGTCCTGACTGCCCCCCTCTGGGGTAATACGTCCTTTACTATGTCCTGACTGCCCCCCTCTGGGGTAATATGTCCTATACTGTGTCCTGACTGCCCCCCTCTGGGGTAATATGTCCTATACTGTGTCCTGACTGCCCCCCTCTGGGGTAATACGTCCTATACTGTGTCCTGACTGCCCCCTTCTGGGGTAATATGTCCTATACTATCTCCCTAACTGCCCCCCTCTGGGGTAATATGTCCTTTACTATCTCCCTGACTGCCCCCCTCTGGGGTAATATGTCCTATACTGTGTCCTGACTGCCCCCCTCTGGGGTAATATGTCCTTTACTATGTCCTGACTGCCCCCCTCTGGGGTAATATGTCCTATACTGTGTCCTGACTGCCCCCCTCTGGGGTAATATGTCCTTTACTATCTCCCTGACTGCCCCCCTCTGGGGTAATATGTCCTATACTATGTCCTGACTGCCCCCCTCTGGGGTAATATGTCCTATACTGTGTCCTGACTGCCCCCCTCTGGGGTAATATGTCCTTTACTATCTCCCTGACTGCCCCCCTCTGGGGTAATATGTCCTATACTGTGTCCTGACTGCCCCCCTCTGGGGTAATACGTCCTTTACTATGTCCTGACTGCCCCCCTCTGGGGTAATATGTCCTTTACTATCTCCCTAACTGCCCCCCTCTGGGGTAATATGCCCTATACTATCTCCCTGACTGCCCCCCTCTGGGGTAATATGTCCTATACTGTGTCCTGACTGCCCCCCTCTGGGGTAATATGTCCTATACTATGTCCTGACTGCCCCCCTCTGGGGTAATATGTCCTATACTATGTCCTGACTGCCCCCCTCTGGGGTAATATGTCCTATACTATGTCCTGACTGCCCCCCTCTGGGGTAATATGTCCTATACTGTGTCCTGACTGCCCCCCTCTGGGGTAATATGTCCTATACTGTGTCCTGACTGCCCCCCTCTGGGGTAATATGTCCTATACTGTGTCCTGACTGCCCCCCTCTGGGGTAATATGTCCTATACTGTGTCCTGACTGCCCCCCTCTGGGGTAATATGTCCTATACTGTGTCCTGACTGCCCCCCTCTGGGGTAATATGTCCTATACTGTGTCCTGACTGCCCCCCTCTGGGGTAATATGTCCTATACTGTGTCCTGACTGCCCCCCTCTGGGGTAATATGTCCTATACTGTGTCCTGACTGCCCCCCTCTGGGGTAATATGTCCTTGACTATTAACCCCTTCATGGACAGGCTTTATATGGACATTTGGGACATTAGACCACTAGTCCATAAGGGTCTCATGGAGGTTTATTGTCCCAAACTTGTTGCCTGGTTCCCTCTTGTCACCTCCCCCACTACCGATCACTCGGCCTAGTTATTCTGCCACCTATTGGTCTTTGCACATTACTGCCGGTGTCCGGCATCGCCAGCTTTGTGGATGGCTCCCTTTGTACCCTTACCTTCTTAGTTTACCCTGCTATCCCTTCCCTAAACTACAAATACAGGGGGGGCCCTAATACAGGGGGACCACAATACAGGGGGGCCACAATACAGGGGGGCCACAATACAGGGGGGCCACAATACAGGGGGGCCACAATACAGGAGGGCCACAATACAGGAGGACCACAATACAGGGGGCCACAATACAGGGGGGGCCACAATACAGGGGGGCCACAATACAGGGGGACCACAATACAGGAGGACCCTAATACAGGGGGACCACAATACAGGAGGACCACAATACAGGGGGGCCACAATACAGGGGGGCCACAATACAGGGGGGCCACAATACAGGAGGACCCTAATACAGGGGGGCCACAATACAGGAGGGCCACAATACAGGGGGGCCACAATACAGGGGGGCCACAATACAGGGGGGCCACAATACAGGGGGGCCACAATACAGGGGGACCACAATACAGGAGGACCACAATACAGGGGGGCCACAATACAGGGGGCCACAATACAGGGGGGCCACAATACAGGGGGGCCACAATACAGGGGGACCACAATACAGGAGGACCACAATACAGGGGGGCCACAATACAGGGGGGCCACAATACAGGGGGGCCACAATACAGGAGGACCCTAATACAGGGGGGCCACAATACAGGAGGGCCACAATACAGGGGGGCCACAATACAGGGGGGCCACAATACAGGGGGGCCACAATACAGGGGGGCCACAATACAGGAGGACCCTAATACAGGGGGGCCACAATACAGGGGGGCCACAATACAGGGGGGCCACAATACAGGGGGGCCACAATACAGGGGGGCCACAATACAGGGGGGCCACAATACAGGGGGACCACAATACAGGAGGGCCACAATACAGGAGGACCACAATACAGGGGGGCCACAATACAGGGGGGCCACAATACAGGGGGACCACAATACAGGAGGGCCACAATACAGGAGGGCCACAATACAGGAGGACCCTAATACAGGGGGGCCACAATACAGGGGGCCACAATACAGGGGGGCCACAATACAGGGGGGCCACAATACAGGGGGACCACAATACAGGAGGACCACAATACAGGGGGACCACAATACAGGGGGGCCACAATACAGGGGGGCCACAATACAGGGGGGCCACAATACAGGGGGGCCACAATACAGGAGGACCCCATGGCTCCAGACCCGTTTGTCACACCTTTGTAGTTACTTTACCTTATCTCCGACCACGAATTTGGTTCCATTGGAATTGTTGGCCAGAATCCTCTCGAATGGCGCCAGCTGGTTGGGCAGATCTTTTATGTATTTCTCCTTACCCGTCTCCTGTGAAGTAGAGGTCAGAGGTTACACTGCAGGGTATACGGTATAGCAGGGGCGCTGTATGGCGCTACCGGGGCAGAAGGTCCCCAAGAGAAGTCCTAGAATGTGAAGGCGGTCACCTAGAACATGGCGGCTCTATAAAGCTCTGGACAGGGCAGGTGTATACAATCTCCTGCTTATCTAACTTCCTGTAGTCACTGACTACAATGGGCCACCATGGCTGACCTTATGGCCTAGAGCTGCTGACCCTTGGATCTGACCCTGTCAAAAATTGGTGGAAAATCCCAAAAGTCCTAAGATGACTCTTTGAGCTGAGACAAGACCTGTCCCCAATGCCCCTGACGTACGTCATCTGATCGGCGCCGTCATCCTGAGCATTCTGAAGCTTTTTATCCAAACCTGTTGAGCTATTCCAAAGATATAAGCCTTTATAGTGTTTATTAGCCAAGTGGGAGGTAACACTGCATGACATACAGTACACAGAGAGCCCGCGCTGTTACTATATACCCGGCCAGTATACTTCTAATATACCTCTGCACTAGCAGGGCTTATATCTTTGGAATAGCTCAACAGATTTGGATAAACAAAACACCAAAGTGCTCAGGGTGACAGCGCCGATCAGATGCAGGACGTCATACAAGTATCTTACCATATGTGTAGCTATATATATGTGATCAATACAAGAACAAGAAACAGATATTCCACTTTCCCTATATCCCAGGTTACACCTACGTATTCAATGAATATCAGGCGGCCATATTTGAGCCGGAGGTCCTCCACACCGTCGTTCACCATGTCGATCAGTCCGCTCTCCTGGTTGTTGCTGCCGCTGATCCCTTTGTGAGTAAGAAGAAAAAACAAAAGTAAAGACATTTACCACATAACACACGATGGGGGAACGACCATCATATGGGGCCCGCGGCCTTGGGGGGGCCTGGTTATTCCCCTGCTATAGTCGCTATTTACTTCCAGATCCCCTCTCCTGCCCACGGTCAGCTCTGACTCCCCTTCAGCCCTCCGGGGGGCCCTGTGTGTCCCACATCACATTGCTGACACTAGATAGGAGAGCACGCGGGACCTCAAGGCTGAAGGGAGAAGCAAAAGCGGCCGTGGGCAGCAGAGAAATCAGGGCGCACCCGAAACAAAACTGCTATTATACCGTAGGATCTTCAGACCCCAGAACATAATGAGCGAAGGCCCAGGAGAGGTGACAGAACAGAACAAACAGCGGTACTCACCTTTCCTGGGCTCCAGGGTGGGTCTTCAGGCCTCTGTGATTGGGCATCAGTGGTCACATGGGTCACGCCTCATGATGTGTAATGATACTGGCGGAACCCACATCATCTTTGGCCATCTTGAATGACACGAGAGATCACTGAAGACTAGGATTTGGCCTCAGCAGCCTCTGAGATCATTCAAGAAGTCCGAAAATGAGCGCCAGAGCCCAGGTGAGGTGAGTACCATTGTTGTTAGATAGGTTTACTCACCTCACCTGGGCCTCCACTCATTATACACTGGGGTCTGAAGGGACCAGGTGAGGTGAGTACCATTGTTGTTAGGTTTACTCACCTCACCTGGGCCTCCACTCATTATACACTGGGGTCTGAAGGGACCAGGTGAGGTGAGTACCATTGTTGTTAGTTAGGTTTACTCACCTCACCTGGGCCTCCACTCATTATACACTGGGGTATGAAGGGAGCAGGTGAGGTGAGTACCATTGTTGTTAGTTGGGTTTACTCACCTCACCTGGGCCTCCACTCATTATACACTGGGGTCTGAAGGGACCAGGTGAGGTGAGTACCATTGTTATTAGATAGGTTTACTCACCTCACCTTGGCCTCCACTCATTATACACTGGGATCTGAAGGGACCAGGTGAGGTGAGTACCATTGTTGTTAGTTAGGTTTACTCACCTCTCCTGGGCCTCCACTCATTATACACTGGGGTCTGAAGGGACCAGGTGAGGTGAGTACCATTGTTGTTAGTTAGGTTTACTCACCTCACCTGGGCCTCCACTCATTATACACTGGGGTCTGAAGGGACCAGGTGAGGTGAGTACCATTGTTGTTAGATAGGTTTACTCACCTCACCTGGGCCTCCACTCATTATACACTGGGGTCTGAAGGGACCAGGTGAGGTGCGTACCATTGTTGTTAGTTAGATTTACTCACCTCACCTGGGCCTCCACTCATTATACACTGGGGTATGAAGGGAGCAGGTGAGGTGAGTACCATTGTTGTTAGTTGGGTTTACTCACCTCACCTGGGCCTCCACTCATTATACACTGGGGTATGAAGGGACCAGGTGAGGTGAGTACCATTGTTGTTAGTTAGGTTTAATCACCTCACCTGGGCCTCCACTCATTATACACTGGGGTATGAAGGGACCAGGTGAGGTGAGTACCATTGTTGTTAGTTAGGTTTAATCACCTCACCTGGGCCTCCACTCATTATACACTGGGGTCTGAAGGGACCAGGTGAGGTGAGTACCATTGTTGTTAGTTAGGTTTACTCACCTCACCTGGGCCTCCACTCATTATACACTGGGGTCTGAAGGGGGCCCAGTCAGGTGTTTGCTATGGGGCCCCTGAAGACACACACATTACAATGCGCCGTGCACACTACCGCGCTGGACACACACGACTCACCATGGACTCGCCCCAGGTATCTCAGGATGCTGTTGCTCTGATACAGGACAAAGTCGCCATGTTTAAGTTGAGGGAGTTGCCCGAAAGCCTAAAAAGCAGAGAAGGCAAATATAAATAAACCAAAATGAGTGAGGATGACCATGGGGATCTGCATGGGGGGGGGGGGGGGGTCACATTTTTCATGCTTTTTTATAACACAAAAATGTGAAACTAAAAAATTTTAAACAGTTCCCAATTTTTCTATAGGTGACACATGTTGTGCTGGTGGGAGCGGGGCTAGAACGCTAGAACCCGCACGATCTCCTGCTTTCCCCTGTAAGGATATACACGTAGGTCTGGGCAGATCCATCTTAGTTCACATCTTCCTAAATCTGCCTCCCTTCAAAGTGATGGATTAAAATTTTCAGATTCCGTCTGTCACCAGGGGGAGCCTCTGAGCTTACCGAAGACCGATTTCCTGCGATCACCGTGATCACCCGTCACTGCCCATCTCTAGATTGTACCATAGTTTGGTACGGATCCGATCAGGCCATCCCATCCCAAAGTGATGTGAAAGTTTTGGTAATGGGGTGACATGAACGTGGCCCATAATGGGTGGAGTAACCCTATAATATTAGTCTAGGGGGGTCCACTCACCGCCGTCCGCTTCAGGTCACACTTTCCAGAGAACCAGTCTGCGAGCTGCACTTCATCTTCCGTCCATGAGGCCCCCTGGTCAGCGAGCAGCAGTCTGATGGGCTCGGCCCGTCCTGGGACATGAGATGACATTAGAAAGTCATTGTTTTTTTCCAGTAACAGCGCCACACTTGGCTACAGGCTGCCCTGGGTATTGCAGCCCAAACTTGTAAAGGCCTGAGCCCGTAGACAAGAGCTTTGCTGTTTTTGGTAAATAATATTCTCTGATCTCAAGAAACCCCTGCGAGCTTCTATAGTATGACCAGTAAGTCGTATACATCTATAGGTTCCGTATATAAGCGACACTCACCTCTAACGGGGAAGTAGGTCAGTTTGTATCCAGACACTGCAGAGAAAAGCAGAGGAATTACTTTCTCATCCAATCATCCTATTTGTGCAGTATCTGCTCCTAATAATGGAAGAGCGCCCCCCCCCCCCCCCCCCCCCCCGTCCACAGGCAGTGTCTGGTATTGCAGCATGAAGTGAATGGGGATGGGCTGCAGTTCTGATACAGCTCACGGACTACTATGCAATGCATTGGTAACGCTGATTTACTCTGTAAGAGCGCCACTCATAGGTGAGGAATTACAACAACAAAGCTGCAATACTAGACACAGCCATTAAACATGAGGGGCGCTGTTTTAAATTAAAAAAAAAAGTCATTTCTCTAATTCTGTTCCTGTTATTATTTGCATTTATTCAACTGGACCAGAAATGAGAAATCCTAGAAAACAGAAAGTCGTGGACCCCATAAAGGCCGGTACGATGTGCCGACGACCCTGAATGGTGCGGCGGCCGAGCTTCTTACTTGTTCAGGTGAGTGTCTCTTCTCCTGGAGCTTTCCTGTACCACCGGGACGCGTCTGCTCTGGGGATCTCAGGTGTCGGGTTATATACAAAGTGTCTAGTGCTGAGTCACAATGACAGTAATACAATGTATAGCATACGGGGAGGGGCAATCCGTCTATACAGTGTTGGTCAAAAGTATTGGCCCCCCTGCAATTCTGTCAGATAATCCTCCTGTTCTTCCAGATAATGATTACAGTCACAAATTCTTTGGTATTATCTTCATTTAATTTGTCTTCAATGGAAAACCACAAAAAGAATTGTCAGAAAGCCAAATTGGATATAATTCCACAGCATCATGTGATGCTTCTGTAATTTGTGTAATTAACAGCACCTGTTACTTACCTGAGGCACCTAACAGGTGGTGGCAATAACTAAATCACACTTGCAGCCAGTTGAAATGGATTAAAGTTGACTCCACCTCTGTCCTGTGTCCTTGTGTGACCACATTGAGCATGGAGAAAAGAAAGAAGACCAAAGTACTGTCTGAGGACTTGAGAAGCAAAATTGTGAGGAAGCCTGAGCAATCTCAAGGCTACAAGTCCATCTCCAAAGACCTGAATGTTCCTGTGTCTACCGTGCGCAGTGTCATCAAGAAGTGTAAAGCCCATGGCCCTGTGGCTAACCTCCCTAGATGTGGACGCAAAAGAAACATTGACCAGAGATTTCACCGCAAGATTGTGCGGATGGCGGATAAAGAACCTCGACCAACATCCAAACAAGTCCAAGCTGCCCTGCAGTCCGAGGGTACAACAGTGTCAATTAGAGAACGAAGAATGGACCTTCCTGTATCAAAACATTTCAGCAATGAAGGTCATAATATCACCAATGACATGAAAAGTTTGGTTTTAAGATGGAATTTTAAGTACAAGTGCATGACCCTGCTTCACACATTGCAGAAAGGGATGAATCTGTCACATGGCTTCATGGCATCCTACAGGAATCACTGACCTGAGACAGCCATAAAAGACACTCTGAACTGATAAGAACATTGCAGACTGATGAATTGTTTATTAGTATGTACCAATAACCAATAACCTTCTCCCCAGTACCCGGATGCTTCACCTTGTTCTACCTCAAGTAAGGGCTGTACGTTACGCTGTTCTTCAAACCTCTCATCTCCTGAGACTCATTACCGCACGACCACCATGATGACCATGCCAACCTGCATCAGGCTCAGGAGGGCATATAACTATAGGGACATGCCCTGGGGGAAACAGTACCCCACCATCAGTTACCCCTCATGCCCCCTCAGCACCAGCCCCCTCGAGCCCCCTCAGCACCAGCCCCCTCAGCACCAGCCCCCTCGTGCCCCCTCGTCACCAGCCCCCTCAGCACCAGCCCCCTCGTGCACCCTTGGCACCAGCCCCCTCATACCCCCTCGGCACCAGCCCCGTCATACCCCCTCAGCACCAGCCCCCTCATGCCCTCTCCGCACCAGCCCCCTCATACCCCCTCAGCACCAGCCCCCTCGAGCCCCCTTAGCACTAGCCCCCTCGTGCCCCCTCAGCACCAGCCCCCTCAGCACCAGCCCCCTCGTACACCCTCAGCACCAGCCCCCTCGAGCCCCTTTAGCACTAGCCCCCTCATACCCCCTTAGCACCAGCCCCCTTGTACCCCCTCAGCACCAGCCCCCTCTTGCCCCCTCTGCACCAGCCTCCTCGTGCCCCCTCAGCACCAGCCCCTCGTGCCCCCTCCGCACCAGTCCCCTCGTGCCCCCTGCGCACCAGCCCCCTCTTGCCCCCTCCGCACCAGCCCGCTCGTGCCCCCTGCGCACCAGCCCCCTCTTGCCCCCTCAGCACCAGCCCCCTCGTGCCCCCTCAGCACCAGCCCCCCCTTGCCCCCTCAGCACAAGCCCCCTCTGCACCAGCCCCCTCTTGCCGCCTCTGCACTAGCCCCCTTGTGCCCCCTCAGCACCAGCCCCCACGTACCCCCTCAGCACCAGCCCCCTCAGCACCAGCCCCCTCGTGTACCCTCAGCACTAGCCCCCTCATACCCCCTCAGCACCAGCTCCCTCGTGCACCCTCAGCACCAGCCACCTCGTGCCCCCTCAGCACCAGCCCCCTCGTGCACCCTCAGCACTAGCCCCCTCGTACCCTCTCAGCACCAGCCCCCTCGTGCACCCTCAGCACCAGCCCCCTCGTGCACCCTCAGCACTAGCCCCCTCAGCACCAGCCCCCTCGTGCACCCTCAGCACCAGCCCCCTCGTGCACCCTCAGCACTAGCCCCCTCAGCACCAGCCCCCTCGTGCACCCTCAGCACCAGCCCCCTCGTGCACCCTCAGCACCAGCCCCCTCGTGCACCCTCAGCACTAGCCCCCTCAGCACCAGCCCCCTCGTGCACCCTCAGCACCAGCCCCCTCGTGCACCCTCAGCACTAGCCCCCTCAGCACCAGCCCCCTCGTGCACCCTCAGCACTAGCCCCCTCAGCACCAGCTCCCTCGTGCACCCTCAGCACCAGCCACCTCGTGCACCCTCAGCACTAGCCCCCTCAGCACCAGCCCCCTCGTGCACCCTCAGCACTAGCCCCCTCAGCACCAGCTCCCTCGTGCACCCTCAGCACCAGCCACCTCGTGCCCCCTCAGCACCAGCCCCCTTGTACCCCCTCCGCACCAGCCCCCTCATGCCCCCTCAGCACCAGCCCCCTTCAGCACCAGCCCCCTCATGCCCCCTCAGCACCAGCCCCCTCAGCACCAGCCACCTCTTGCCCCCTCAGCACCAGCCCCCTTGTACCCCCTCCGCACCAGCCCCCTCATGCCCCCTCAGCACCAGCCCCCTCAGCACCAGCCACCTCGTGCCCCCTCAGCACCAGCCCCCTTGAGCCCCCACAACACTGCACCAGCCCAGGAGATGAGCTGGAGGATTTGGCCACGTTTCCAGCCCCCTTGACCACAGGCAGTGCTGATACTCCCAGCGGCTGCTGAATACCCAACTTGTAGAAACCCAAAGCACAAGTCACAGAGGAACAAAACTCTCCGACACAAACCGACACAATCCGACATAACCGGTATCTTTACTCCTTCTTTGTGCTTTTAGCTTATTCATGGTGAGTTCAGCACCCGCAGGAGAATGGAGGAGGCCACTGGCTGATCACATGGACGTCAGCTTGGGGAATAACATCATGGCAACCTCCAGAGCTGTATACAGAGCGGCAGCGCTCAGCGAGGTCTGGGTATATAGCAATAGGGAAAGCAGGGATGCCGTCCTTGGTATTGCAGCTGCAAATAGGTCATCGAAATCATCAATATGATGTTACAGACACGTGAGAAGAAGCAGAGCCCATCCTGTCCTGGCCAAACAGCTGATCGGTGGGTGCGTCGAGTGTCAGACCCCCCATCTGAAGTTGGACAGCTCATTAATAATAAACTCCCGGAATATCCCCCCAATGATCCCAGATCCATGATGAGACAATGGCAGCCATTTTCTGTAGGGTTGGTCTAGTTTCCACCGCCATGGATGTCTCCACTGATGTAAAGCTTCTTTTGTTCTTCCACCCACTTTCCATCAGAGCTGGGCCACAAATACTGAACCTTAAAAGTCCAAGCCCGCTGAGACGTCTCGGGTCCCTTTCCTTAAGGGCCCGTTCACACGGAGTACACACGCGTGTATTCTGGTCAAAATACACGTGTAAAAAATACACGTGTATAAATAAGACTCCCATGACTTCAATGACATTTTGCACGTGTATTTTTTACAAGTGTATTTTGCCAAAATACATGCATGTTAACTCCGTGTGAACGGGCCCTAAGGATGCAATAAGCAGCCTCAGCGGCCTAAAGAAAGGACTTGGGGACGTCACAGGCAACGACGCCCCATGTCCTTCACTGAGGCCGCTGGAAGAAAACACTACAGCAGAACTGGACCGCACGACAGGATCGGCCCATAGCGGAGGACAGGATCAGACCATAGCGGAAGACAGGATCAGACCATAGCGGAGGACAGGATCGGACCATAGCGGAGGACAGGATCGGACCATAGCGGAGGACAGGATCGGACCATAGCGGAGGACAGGATCAGACTTTAGCGGAGGACAGGATCGGCCCATAGCGGAGGACAGGATCAGACCATAGCAGAGGACAGGATCGGACCATAGCGGAGGACAGGATCGGACCATAGCGGAGGACAGGATCGGACCATAGCGGAGGACAGGATCAGACTTTAGCTGAGGACAGGATCGGCCCATAGCGGAGGACAGGATCAGACCATAGCAGAGGACAGGATCGGACCATAGCGGAGGACAGGATCGGACCATAGCGGAGGACAGGATCGGACCATAGCGGAGGACAGGATCGGACCATAGCGGAGGACAGGATCGGACCATAGCGGAGGACAGGATCGGACCATAGCGGAGGACAGGATCAGACTTTAGCGGAGGACAGGATCGGCCCATAGCGGAGGACAGGATCGGACCATAGCGGAGGACAGGATCGGACCATAGCGGAGGACAGGATCAGACTTTAGCGGAGGACAAGATCGGCCCATAGCGGAGGACAGGATCGGACCATAGCGGAGGACAGGATCGGACCATAGCGGAGGACAGGATCAGACTTTAGCGGAGGACAGGATCGGCCCATAGCGGAGGACAGGATCAGACCATAGCAGAGGACAGGATCAGACCATAGCGGAGGACAGGATCGGACCATAGCGGAGGACAGGATCGGACCATAGCGGAGGACAGGATCGGACCATAGCGGAGGACAGGATCGGACCATAGCGGAGGACAGGATCAGACCATAGCGGAGGACAGTATTGGACCGCACGACAGGACCGGACTGCGCTGGGAGGCACCGGAGGACAGGATCAGACCATAGCGGAGGACAGGATCAGACCATAGCGGAGGACAGGATCGGACCACACTGGAATGCACCGGAGGACAGGATCAGACCATAGCGGAGGACAGGATCAGACCATAGCGGAGGACAGGATCAGACCATAGCGGAGGACAGGATCAGACCATAGCGGAGGACAGGATCGGACCATAGCGGAGGACAGGATCAGACCATAGCGGAGGACAGGATCGGACCATAGCGGAGGACAGGATCAGACCATAGCGGAGGACAGGATCGGACCACACTGGAATGCACCGGAGGACAGGATCAGACCATAGCGGAGGACAGGATCGGCCCATAGCGGAGGACAGGATCGGACCATAGCGGAGGACAGGATCGGACCATAGCGGAGGACAGGATCGGACCATAGCGGAGGACAGGATCGGACCATAGCGGAGGACAGGATCAGACTTTAGCGGAGGACAGGATCGGCCCATAGCGGAGGACAGGATCAGACCATAGCAGAGGACAGGATCAGACCATAGCGGAGGACAGGATCGGACCATAGCGGAGGACAGGATCGGACCATAGCGGAGGACAGGATCAGACCATAGCGGAGGACAGGATCGGACCATAGCGGAGGACAGGATTGGACTGCACTGGAAGGCACTGGAAGACAGGATCAGACCATAGCGGAGGACAGTATTGGACCGCACGACAGGACCGGACTGCGCTGGGAGGCACCGGAGGACAGGATCAGACCATAGCAGAGGACTGGATTGGACCGCAGGACAGGATCGGACCAGACTGGAAGGCACTGGAGGACAGGATCAGACCATAGCGGAGGACAGGATAGGACCACAGGACAGGATCGGACCGCGCTGGGAGGCTTTGGAGCACCGAGGACAGGTGAGTAAAATTTTCACCTCCTCTGGTCTAAAACCAATTATCCTGGACAACCCCTTTAAGCTTATCCAAAAGTACGGGCGGCCATATTATACAGCGTTGCAGCAAAACTGCCATTCTCCTCCATCTCCATAAAGATCCATATGAGGGGAATCTCCCATTTGGGACCTCCATAAATCAGCTGGAGGACTGGGCTGGAGGACTGGGGGTCTACAAAGAGTGTTTCTGCATTCAGAGGACATCTATGTATTAGTTATTGTGAGTGCCAGGAACTCGGGGCGAGCAGTGAGGAGATGACACAGAAATAGGCCCCATGGTGGTCTTACTGCTGCAAAGTAGACTTACTTTTGGCACCAAATCCCCTTTCACCCCCTAGGCCAGCACAGTGATGACGGACTCACATAGAAGTGATGGTGTTGAATCCCTCGTGGCCTTCCCTTCTGCTCATTTGCCATGCAATAGTGTAATAAGACTTCTCCCTGTAAGAACCACAACCATCATCTACCCTGCCTGCCCCGGCCTGCCTGCATCTACCCTGCCTGCCCTGGCCTGCCTGCATCTACCCTGCCTGCCCCGGCCTGCCTGCATCTACCCTGCCTGCCCCAGACTGCCTGCAACTACCCTGCCTGCCCCGGCCTACCTGCATCTACCCTGTCTGCCCTGGCCTGCTGCATCTACCCTGCCTGCCCCGGCCTGTCTGCATCTACCCTGCCTGCCCCAGACTGCCTGCAACTACCCTGCCTGCCCCAGACTGCCTGCAACTACCCTGCCTGCCCCGGCCTACCTGCATCTACCCTGTCTGCCCTGGCCTGCTGCATCTACCCTGCCTGCCCCGGCCTGTCTGCATCTACCCTGCCTGCCCCGGCCTGTCTGCATCTACCCTGCCTGCCCCGGCCTGCCTGTATCTACCCTGCCTGCCTCTACCCTGCCTGCCCCTTCCTGCCTGCATCTACCCTGCCTGCCCCGGCTTGCCTGCATCTACCCTGCCTGCCTGCATGTACTCTGCCTGCCCCGGCTTGCCTGCATCTACCCTGCCTGCCCCGGCTTGCCTGCATCTACCCTTCCTGTCCCCGGCTTGCCTGCAACTACCCTGCCTGCCCCGGCCTGCTTGCATCTACGCTGCCTGCATCTACCCTGCCTGCCCCGGCTTGCCTGCATCTACCCTGCCTGCCCCAGCCTGCCTGCATCTACCCAGCCTGCCCCGGCTTGCCTGCATCTACCCTGCCTGCCCCGGCTTGCCTGCATCTACCCTTCCTGCCCCGGTCTGCATACATCTACCCTGCCTGCCCCAGCCTGCTTGCATGTACCCTGCCTGCCTCAGCTTGCCTGCATCTACTCTGCCTGCCCCGGCCCGCTTGCATCTACCATGCCTGCCCCGGCTTGCCTGCATCTACCCTGCCTGCCCCGACCTGCATACATCTACCCTGCCTGCCCCGGCCTGCTTGCATGTACCCTGCCTGCCCCGGCTTGCCTGAATCTACCCTGCCTGCATCTATCCTGCCTGCATCTACCCTGCCTGCCCCAGCCTACCTGCATCTACCCTGCCTTCCCCGGCCTGCTTGCATCTACCCTGCCTGCCCCGGCTTGCCTGCATCTACCCTGCCTGCCTCGGCCTGCCTGCATCTACCCTGCCTGCCCCAGCCTGCCTGCATCTACCCTGCCTGCCCCAGCCTGCCTGCATCTACCCTGCCTGCCCCAGCCTGCTTGCATGTACCCTGCCTGCCTCAGCTTGCCTGCATCTACCCTGCCTGCCCCGGCCTGCTTGCATCTACCCTGCCTGCCCCAGCCTGCTTGCATCTACCCTGCCTGCCCCGGCTTGCCTGCATCTACCCTGCCTGCCCCGGCCTGCCTGCATCTACCCAGCCTGCCCCGGCCTACCTGCATCTACCCTGCCTGCCCAGGCCTGCCTGCATCTACCCAGCCTGCCCCGGCCTGCATCTACCCTGCCTGCCCCGGCTTGCCTGCATCTACCCTTCCTGCCCCGGCCTGCATACATCTACCCTGCCTGCCCCAGCCTGCTTGCATGTACCCTGCCTGCCTCAGCTTGCCTGCATCTACCCTGCCTGCCCCGGCCTGCATACATCTACCCTGCCTGCCCCGGCCCGCTTGCATCTACCATGCCTGCCCCGGCTTGCCTGCATCTACCCTGCCTGCCCCGGCCTGCATACATCTATCCTGCCTGCCCCGGCCTGCTTGCATGTACCCTGCCTGCCCCGGCTTGCCTGAATCTACCCTGCCTGCATCTATCCTGCCTGCATCTACCCTGCCTACCCCAGCCTACTTGCATCTACCCTGCCTGTCCCCGGCTTGCCTGCAACTACCCTGCCTGCCCCGGCCTGCTTGCATCTACCCTGCCTGCCCCGGCTTGCCTGCATCTACCCTGCCTGCCCCAGCCTGCCTGCATCTACCCTGCCTGCCCCGGCCTGCCTGCATCTACCCTGCCTGCCCCGGCCTGCCTGCATCTACCCTGCCTGCCTGCATCTACCCAGCCTGCCCCGGCCTACCTGCATCTACCCTGTCTGCCCTGGCCTGCCTGCATCTACCCTGCCTGCCTGCATCTACCCTGCCTGCACCGGCCTGTCTGCATCTACCCTGCCTGCCCCGGCCTGTCTGCATCTACCCTGCCTGCCCCGGCCTGCCTGTATCTACCCTGCCTGCCCCTTCCTGCCTGCATGTACCCTGACTGCTCCGGCTTGCCTGCATGTACCCTGCCTGCCTGCATGTACCCTGCCTGCCCCGGCTTGCCTGCATCTACCCTGCCTGCCCCGGCTTGCCTGCATCTACCCTGCCTGCCCCGGCCTGCCTGCATCTACCCAACCTGCCCCGGCCTACCTGCATCTACCCTGTCTGCCCTGGCCTGCTGCATCTACCCTGCCTGCCCCGGCCTGCCTGGATCTACCCTGCCTGCATCTACCCTGCCTGCACCGGCCTGCCTGTATCTACCCTGCCTGCCCCTTCCTGCCTGCATGTACCCTGCCTGCCCCGGCTTGCCTGCATCTACCCTGCCTGCCTGCATGTACCCTGCCTGCCCCGGCTTGCCTGCATCTACCCTGCCTGCCCCGGCTTGCCTGCATCTACCCTGCCTGTCCCCGGCTTGCCTGCAACTACCCTGCCTGCCCCGGCCTGCCTGCATCTACCCTGCCTGCCCCGGCCTGCCTGCATCTACCCAGCCTGCCCCGGCCTACCTGCATCTACTCTGTCTGCCCTGGCCTGCTGCATCTACCCTGCCTGACCCGGCCTGCCTGCATCTACCCTGCCTGCATCTACCCTGCCTGCACCGGCCTGTCTGCATCTACCCTGCCTGCACCGGCCTGTCTGCATCTACCCTGCCTGCCCCGACCTGTCTGCATCTACCCTGCCTGCCCCGGCCTGCCTGTATCTACCCTGCCTGCCTCTACCCTGCCTGCCCCTTCCTGCCTGCATGTACCCTGCCTGCCCCGGCTTGCCTGCATCTACCCTGCCTGCCTGCATGTACCCTGCCTGCCCCGGCTTGCCTGCATCTACCCTGCCTGCCCCGGCTTGCCTGCAACTACCCTGCCTGCCCCGGCCTGCCTGCATCTACCCTGCCTGTCCCCGGCTTGCCTGCAACTACCCTGCCTGCCCCGGCCTGCTTGCATCTACCCTGCCTGCCCCGGCTTGCCTGCATCTACCCTGCCTGCCCCAGCCTGCCTGCATCTACCCAGCCTGCCCCAGCCTGCCTGCATCTACCCTGCCTGCCCCGGATTGCCTGCATCTACCCTTCCTGCCCGGGCCTGCATACATCTACCCTGCCTGCCCCAGCCTGCTTGCATGTACCCTGCCTGCCCCAGCCTACCTGCATCTACCCTGCCTGTCCCCGGCTTGCCTGCAACTACCCTGCCTGCCCCGGCCTGCTTGCATCTACCCTGCCTGCCCCGGCTTGCCTGCATCTACCCTGCCTGCCCCAGCCTGCCTGCATCTACCCTGCCTGCCCCGGCTTGCCTGCATCTACCCTTCCTGCCCCAGCCTGCTTGCATGTACCCTGCCTGCCTCAGCTTGCCTACTTCTACCCTGCCTGACCCGGCCTGCATACATCTACCCTGCCTGCCCGGCCTGCTTGCATCTACCATGTCTGCCCCGGCTTGCCTGCATCTACCCTGCCTGCCCCGGCCTGCATACATCTACCCTGCCTGCCCCAGCCTGCTTGCATGTACCCTGCCTGCCCCGGCCTGCTTGCATGTACCCTGCCTGCCCCGGCTTGCCTGAATCTACCCTGCCTGCATCTATCCTGCCTGCATCTACCCTGCCTGCCCCAGCCTACCTGCATCTACCCTGCCTGTCCCCGGCTTGCCTGCATCTACCCTGCCTGCCCCGGCCTGCCTGCATCTACCCAGCCTGCCCCGGCCTACCTGCATCTACTCTGTCTGCCCTGGCCTGCTGCATCTACCCTGCCTGACCCGGCCTGCCTGCATCTACCCTGCCTGCATCTACCCTGCCTGCACCGGCCTGTCTGCATCTACCCTGCCTGCACCGGCCTGTCTGCATCTACCCTGCCTGCCCCGACCTGTCTGCATCTACCCTGCCTGCCCCGGCCTGCCTGTATCTACCCTGCCTGCCTCTACCCTGCCTGCCCCTTCCTGCCTGCATGTACCCTGCCTGCCCCGGCTTGCCTGCATCTACCCTGCCTGCCTGCATGTACCCTGCCTGCCCCGGCTTGCCTGCATCTACCCTGCCTGCCCCGGCTTGCCTGCAACTACCCTGCCTGCCCCGGCCTGCCTGCATCTACCCTGCCTGTCCCCGGCTTGCCTGCAACTACCCTGCCTGCCCCGGCCTGCTTGCATCTACCCTGCCTGCCCCGGCTTGCCTGCATCTACCCTGCCTGCCCCAGCCTGCCTGCATCTACCCTGCCTGCCCCGGCTTGCCTGCATCTACCCTTCCTGCCCCAGCCTGCTTGCATGTACCCTGCCTGCCCTCAGCTTGCCTACTTCTACCCTGCCTGACCCGGCCTGCATACATCTACCCTGCCTGCCCCGGCCTGCTTGCATCTACCATGTCTGCCCCGGCTTGCCTGCATCTACCCTGCCTGCCCCGGCCTGCATACATCTACCCTGCCTGCCCCAGCCTGCTTGCATGTACCCTGCCTGCCCCGGCCTGCTTGCATGTACCCTGCCTGCCCCGGCTTGCCTGAATCTACCCTGCCTGCATCTATCCTGCCTGCATCTACCCTGCCTGCCCCAGCCTACCTGCATCTACCCTGCCTGTCCCCGGCTTGCCTGCAACTACCCTGCCTGCCCCGGCCTGCTTGCATCTACCCTGCCTGCCCCGGCTTGCCTGCATCTACCCTGCCTGCCCCAGCCTGCCTGCATCTACTCAGCCTGCCCCGGCTTGCCTGCATCTACCCTGCCTGCCCCGGCCTGCATACATCTACCCTGCCTGCCCCAGCCTGCTTGCATGTACCCTGCCTGCCTCAGCTTGCCTGCATCTACCCTGCCTGCCCCGGCCTGCATACATCTACCCTGCCTGCCCCGGCCTGCTTGCATGTACCCTGCCTGCCCCGGCTTGCCTGCATCTACCCTGCCTGCATCTATCCTGCCTGCATCTACCCTGCCTGCCCCAGCCTACCTGCATCTACCCTGCCTGTTCCCGGCTTGCCTGCAACTACCCTGCCTGCCCCGGCCTGCTTGCATCTACCCTGCCTGCCCCGGCTTGCCTGCATCTACCCTGCCTGCCCCAGCCTGCCTACATCTACCTAGCCTGCCCCGGCTTGCCTGCATCTACCCTGCCTGCCCCGGCTTGCCTGCATCTACCCTTCCTGCCCCGGACTGCATACATCTACTCTGCCTGCCCGCATCTACCCTGCCTGCCCCGGCCTACGTGCATCTACCCTGCCTGCCCCCGGCCTGCCTGCATCTACCCTGCCTGCCCGGCCTGCCTGCATCTACTCTGTCTGCCCCGCCTGCCTGCATCTACCCTGCCTGCCCCGGCCTACGTGCATCTACCTTGCCTGCTCCGGCCTGCCTGCATCTACCCTGCCTGCCCTGGCCTGCATCTACCCTGCCTGCCCTGGCGTGCCTGCATCTACCCTGCCTGCCTGCATCTACCCTGCCTGCCCCAGTCTGCCTGCATCTACCCTGCCTGCCCCAGCCTGCCTGCATCTACCCTGCCTGCCCCGGCCTGCCTGAAACTACCCTGCCTGACCCGGCCTGCCTGAAATTACCCTGCCTGCCCCGGCCTGCCTGCATCTACCCTGCCTGCACCGGCCTGTCTGCATCTACCCTGCCTGCACCGGCCTGTCTGCATCTACCCTGCCTGCCCCGGCCTGCCTGCATCTACCCTGCCTGCACCAGCCTGTCTGCATCTACCCTGCCTGCATCTACCCTGCCTGCATCTACCCTGCCTGCCCCGGCCTGTCTGCATCTACCCTGCCTGCACCGGCCTGTCTGCATCTACCCTGCCTGCACCGGCCTGTCTGCATCTACCCTGCCTGCCCCGGCCTGCCTGCATCTACCCTGCCTGCACCAGCCTGTCTGCATCTACCCTGCCTGCATCTACCCTGCCTGCATCTACCCTGCCTGCCCTGGCCTGCCTGCATCTACCCTGCCTGCCCCGGCCTGTCTGCATCTACCCTGCCTGCCTCTACCCTGCCTGCCCCGGCCTGTCTGCATCTACCCTGCCTGCCCCCTTAGCACTGCACCAGCCCAGGAGGCTCGCTGGAGGATTTGGCCAAGTTTCTAGCCGCCTTGACCAGTGTAATTTGTAATACTGTCAGCAGGTTGCTGAATACTCCATAAACACATATAGAGCTGAGCCGGTTTTGCAGCGAGGGTTTCCATCATTACTGACACTGGCCATACCGGTATTCTTACTTATTCTTTGTGACTTTCGCTAACTCATGGTGAGTTCAGCAGGAGAAAGCAGCGAGCCACCATGACTGAGCGCTACTGCCCCCGGGGGAACCAGACGGGGTTGTCATCAACAAGGACTGAGGACGATGAGGAATGCCGATGGTATCACAATACCGGTAACTGTATATTCTCAACGCACCTGAGCAAGGGCCCCGGCCCTCATAGAAGTGACCGTCATGGTGCAGGACCTTTACTCTGGGCCAAATGTAGAATTCTGTTTCATTTTAACACTTTTGCAGAAGATAAAAGATCTTTTTTTTTGCAGGACAAGCTGTAGTTTTTATTGGCACCATTTTGGGGTACATGAGACTTTTTGGATGAGTTTTTATTTCCCTTGTTGTTTCCGGGGTCACCCTGCAGCACAGATCATGCATTTATCTTATAGTGCTGGTCGGATGCAGCAATGCCAATTTTTAGGGGGGGGGGGAATGGAGTCAGTTGTGGTGCAGGAGCTTCTGCAGCGGTGCCCAGCCTGGCGCACTAGCCATAGGTGCCACAGTGTCCACAATGGAGGGATGGAGAAGGCATCAGCCCAGGGGACTTGAAATGTGACGCATTATGCAAAAATTATAAAGCAAATTTTTGCACAAAATAGACAAAACCGCGCACCAATGATTCTCCACGCTCCGTCGTCTCTCCCTGTTCAGTCTTTAGCCCTCTTCGATTATAAGTCGCAAACGCCGGCCTGACAAACGTCAAGTCATTGAAGACATTGAAGAAGGCCACAGATAGTATGGAGTGGCTGCGGAGCGCAGGAGAGGTAAGTAGCACGGTTTATTATGTTACTCTACCTACCTCCCCTGGGCCTCTGATCATCCTACTCTGTGGTCTTCAGAGACCCGGGATATGATCATAGCAGTTTCGGTTCGATTTTTATTTTATTTTTTTGTCTATTTTTACACTGTGCCCCCCTTGAGGTCATAGTAGATCTCTGGGGGGCACTGAAACATAACTTGTATATATGTAATGATACATAAGCCCCAGATACAGGAGTATACGGCCGCCTAGCACTTACTGCACAGCTGAGGCCTCTAGGACCCTGCAGCTCCTCCACAGATAACATGACAGATCCTGAGCTGGGAGGAAACTTCTATAGCTGTATCCACATTGCTCAGTCAGGGCGGTGTATACAGGAAGGCAGGGGCAATACGAATAAAACAGCGGATACTATGTGAGGAGTTTAGCCGTCCTCGATCCTACAGCTGCACAATCTCATCTACAGGTAAAGTACAGGACAGGTAGAGGACAGGTACAGAGGTATAGGTGCAGGTACATGACAGGTAAAGGTGTAGGTATAGGACAGGTAGAGGACAGGTACAGGGGTATAGGTGCAGGTGTAGGAGCAGGTATCGGACAGGTAAAGGTGTAGGTACAGGACAGGTAGAGGACAGCACAGGTACAGAGGTATAGGTGCAGGTACAGGACTGGTGCAGGTACAGGGGTATACAGGAAGGCAGGGGTGATACGGATAAAGCAGCGGATTCTATGTGAGGAGTTTAGCTGTCCTCGATCCTACAGCTGCACAATCTCATCTACAGGTAAAGTACAGGACAGGTAGAGGACAGGACAGGTACAGGGGTATAGGTGCAGGTACAGGACAGGTAGAGGACAGGACAGGTACAGGGGTATAGGTGCAGGTACAGGACAGGTGTAGGAGCAGGGATAGGACAGATAAAGGTGTAGGTATAGGACAAGTAGAGAACAGGACAGGTACAGGAGGCACAGGTGCAGGTACAGGACAGGTAGAGGACAGGTACAGGGGTATAGGTGCAGGTGTAGTAGCAGGTATAGGACAGGACAGGTACAGGGGTATAGGACAGGTAAAGGTGTATATATAGGACAAGTAGAGTACAGGACAGGTACAGGGGTATAGGTGCAGGTGTAGGAGCAGGTATAGGACTGGTAAAGGTGTAGGTACAGGACAGGTAGAGGACAGGACAGGTACAGGGGTATAGGTGCAGGTGTAGGAGCAGGTATAGGACAGGTAAAGGTGTAGGTATACTGGTAGAACAAGTAGAGGACAGGACAGGTACAGGAGGTACAGGACAGGTACAGAGGTATAGGTGCAGGAGCAGGTATAGGACTGGTAAAGGTGTAGGTACAGGACAGGTAGAGGACAGGACAGGTACAGGGGTATAGGTGCAGGTGTAGGAGCAGGTATAGGACAGGTAAAGGTGTAGGTATACTGGTAGAACAAGTAGAGGACAGGACAGGTACAGGAGGTACAGGACAGGTACAGAGGTATAGGTGCAGGAGAAGGTATAGGACAGGTAAAGGTGTAGGTATAGGACAATTAGAGGACAGGACAGGTACAGGAGTATAGGTGCAGGTACAGGGGTATACAGGAAGGCAGGGGCGATACAAATAAAGCAGCGGATACTATGTGAGGAGTTTAGCCGTCCTCGATCCTACAGCTGCACAATCTCATCTACAGGTACAGTACAGGACAGGTAGAGGACAGGTACAGGGGTATAGGTGCAGGATAGGACAGGTAAAGGTGTAGGTATAGGACAAGTAGAGAACAGGACAGGTACAGTACAGGACAGGTAGAGGACAGGACAGGTACAGGGGTATAGTTGCAGGTACAGGACAGGTGCAGAGGTATAGGTGCAGGTATAGGAGCAGGTATAGGACAGGTAAAGGTGTAGGTATAGGACAAGTAGAGGATAGGACAGGTACAGGAGTATAGGTGCAGGTACAGGACAGGTAGAGGACAGGACAGGTACAGAGGTATAGGTGCAGGTGTAGGACAGGTACAGGAGTATAGGTGCAGGTACAGGATAGGTGCAGGTACAGAGGTATACAGGAAGGCAGGGGCGATACAAATAAAGCAGCAGATGTGTAGGAGCAGGTATCAGACAGGTAAAGGTGTAGGTATAGGACAAGTAGAGGACAGGACAGGTACAGGAGTATAGGTGCAGGACAGGACAGGTGCAGGTACAGGAGTATAGGTGCAGGTACAGTACAGGTGCAGTACAGGAGTATAGGTGCAGGACAGGACAGGTGCAGGTACAGTGGTATAGGTTCAGGTACAGGACAGGTGCAGGTACAGGGGTATAGGTGCAGGTATAGGACAGGACAGGTGCAGGTACAGGAGTATAGGTGCAGGACAGGACAGGTGCAGGAGTATAGGTGCAGGTACAGTACAGGTGCAGTACAGGAGTATAGGTGCAGGTACAGTACAGGTGCAGGTACAGTACAGGTGCAGTACAGGAGTATAGGTGCAGGACAGGACAGGTGCAGGTACGGGGGTATAGGTGCAGGACAGGACAGGTGCAGGTACAGTGGTATAGGTTCAGGTACAGGACAGGTGCAGGTACAGTGGTATAGGTTCAGGTACAGGACAGGTGCAGGTACAGTGGTATAGGTTCAGGTACAGGAGTATAGGTGCAGGACAGGACAGGTGCAGGTACAGGAGTATAGGTGCAGGACAGGACAGGTGCAGGTACAGGAGTATAGGTGCAGGACAGGACAGGTGCAGGAGTATAGGTGCAGGTACAGTACAGGTGCAGTACAGGAGTATAGGTGCAGGACAGGACAGGTGCAGGTACAGTGGTATAGGTTCAGGTACAGGACAGGTGCAGGTACAGGGGTATAGGTGCAGGTATAGGACAGGACAGGTGCAGTACAGGAGTATAGGTGCAGGACAGGACAGGTGCAGGTACGGGGGTATAGGTGCAGGACAGGACAGGTGCAGGTACAGTGGTATAGGTGCAGGACAGGACAGGTGCAGGTACAGTGGTATAGGCTCAGGTACAGGACAGGTGCAGGTACAGTGGTATAGGTTCAGGTACAGGACAGGTGCAGGTACAGGAGGTTTTGTTGCAGATATCTCCTTCTGTAGTTAATTGGTGACTGCCTGGATATATAATGTCAGTGAGTACAAGGCAAGTGGCGACATGTCCACCATAGTAGTTATTACCCTAGTGCCCCCTATCACAGTGACAACCACAGTCCCCCCATTAAAGGGATATTCTCATCTTCCCGAGCACTATATGATAGGTAAGGTCTGATCTCTGAGATTCTTACTGTCCTCCTAAGGAATAAACTACAGCATTACATCTTCCAGTGAGTGTCTTCCTAGGATTGTGGGGCGCAGACTATAGGGGAGATCCATGATCCCTAGCCTGGTCGGCCATAGTCACCTCTCCCGGGTCGGGGCCATTTCCTTGAAGGTTCCTCACAAGTGACGTCAGACTGGTTGTTATGGAGCCTGAGAAGTGAAAGTAAAAGTAAAATATGAAGGGGGCGGGGCTGAATTCTCAGAGTCAGTGTCCCTGGACGGTAGTCATTGGGCGTGTAGCATGGGGCTCGCACAGCACCTACAGCAGATCTTCTCCTTGAAGACTCTGGGGCTCATCCTCGGCCTCCTCGGCCGCCGCTCTCTATCCGGTAAGTCTCACCCTCGCACTCCTCTCATTGCGTCTGCTGCAGCTTCACGGACCGAGCCCTTCATATAACACAGGGGGGTAAGTAGGCGGCCGCACCTCGGGGCAAGAAGGGAGATAAAGCTTATATAATGATATATACTGTATATAGCGGCCTGTTCAGCCTTCTGACCGCTCTACAAGGGCCCCCAATAATAAAGCAAAAACGTGCGCCCGTCTGAGTCCGCGGAGTCTAGTCGGGGGTTCGGCTGTTTGTTACCCATCACGTTATTTTGGGGTAACCATTGATGGGCTCGTTCCTCGATGGGAGGACTGGAGACAGCGGCGCCCTGGATATTCTGCATATTCTGGATATTCTGGATTTTGGTTACTTCTATAAATGGAGAACCTACAAGGCGCCCCCAGACTCATGATCTGAACCCACATAAGCGGCCACATAGTCCCGATCCCGAGGACGACCCGAGCTGCTGTTATGGGGTCTGGTCTGGTCTCGAAGGGTTAACATGAAATGAGAAAATATTCGGCTTATCCCAGAGAGCAAACAAGGGAAGGAAAAAGGAAGACAAACACGGACGGACCGCCATCCCCTGACTATACCGCACCCTCAGATAGTAGGTGATGTGCAAGGATATCTGAGAAGGGAATCACATACTAAACATTATACACTATACATCATACACTATACATCACACACTATACATCATATACTATACATCATACACTATACATCATATACTATACATCATATACTATACATCATACACTATACATCACATACTATACATCACACACTATACATCATACACTATACATCATACACTATACATCATACACTATACATCATACACTATACATCACACACTATACATCATATACTATACATCATACACTATACATCACATACTATACATCACACACTATACATCATACACTATACATCATACACTATACATCATACACTATACATCATATACTATACACCATACACTATACATCATATACTATACATCATACACTATACACCATATACTATACATCATACACTATACATCATACACTATACACCATATACTATACATCATACACTATACATCACACACTATACATCATACACTATACATCATATACTATACATCATATACTATACATCATATACTATACATCATATACTATACATCATACACTATACATCACACACTATACATCATATACTATACATCATACACTATACATCATATACTATACATCATATACTATACATCATACACTATACATCACATACTATACATCACACACTATACATCATACACTATACATCATACACTATACATCATACACTATACATCATACACTATACATCATACACTATACATCATACACTATACATTATACACTATACATCATACACTATACATCATATACTATACATCATACACTATACACCATATACTATACATCATACACTATACATCATACACTATACACCATATACTATACATCATACACTATACATCACACACTATACATCATACACTATACATCATATACTATACATCATACACTATACATCATACACTATACATCATACACTATACATCATACACTATACATCATATACTATACATCATATACTATACACCATATACTATACATCATACACTATACATCACACACTATACATCATACACTATACATCATATACTATACATCATACACTATACATCATATACTATGCATCATATACTATACATCATACACTATACATCATACACTATACATCATACACTATACATCATATACTATACATCATATACTATACATCATATACTATACATCATACACTATACATCATACACTATACATCATACACTATACATCATATACTATACATCATACACTATACATCATATACTATACATCATACACTATACATCATATACTATACATCATACACTATACATCATATACTATACATCATACACTATACACCATATACTATACATCATATACTATACATCATATACTATACATCATACACTATACACCATATACTATACATCATACACTATACATCATACACTATACATCATACACTATACATCATATACTATACATCATACACTATACATCATACACTATACATCATACACTATACATCATATACTATGCATCATACACTATACATCATATACTATACATCATACACTATACACCATATACTATACATCATACACTATACATCATACACTATACATCATACACTATACATCATATACTATGCATCATACACTATACATCATATACTATACATCACACACTATACACCATACACTATACATCACACACTATACATCACACACTATACATCATACACTATACATCATATACTATACATCATACACTATACATCATACACTATACATCATATACTATACACCATATACTATACATCACACACTATACATCATATACTATACACCATATACTATACATCATATACTATACATCATATACTATACATCATACACTATACATCATACACTATACATCATATACTATACATCATATACTATACACCATATACTATACATCATACACTATACATCATACACTATACATCATATACTATACACCATATACTATACATCACACACTATACATCATATACTATACACCATATACTATACATCATATACTATACATCATACACTATACATCATATACTATACATCATATACTATACATCATATACTATACACCATATACTATACATCATACACTATACATCATACACTATACATCATATACTATACATCATATACTATACATCATATACTATACATCATACACTATACATCATACCCTATACATCATACACTATACATCATATACTATACATCATACACTATACATCATACACTATACATCATACACTATACATCATACACTATACATCATATACTATACATCATACACTATACATCATACCCTATACATCATACACTATACATCATATACTATACATCATACACTATACATCATATACTATACATCATATACTATACATCACACACTATACATCATACACTATACATCATACACTATACACCATACACTATACATCATACACTATGCATCATACACTATACATCATACCCTATACATCATACACTATACATCATATACTATACATCATATACTATACATCATACACTATACATCATACACTATACATCATACACTATACATCACACACTATACATCATACACTATACATCATATACTATACATCATACACTATACATCATACACTATACATCATACACTATACACCATACACTATACATCATACACTATACATCATATACTATACATCATATACTATACATCATATACTAAACATTATACACTATACATCATATACTATACATCATACACTATACATCATACACTATACATCATACATTATACATCATACCCTATACATCATACACTATACATCATACACTATACATCATATACTATACATCATACACGATACATCATCATATACTATACATCATACCCTATACATCATACACTATACATCATACCCTATACATCATACACTATACATCATACACTATACATCATATACTATACACCATATACTATACATCATATACTATACATCATATACTATACATCATACACTATACATCATACCCTATACATCATACCCTATACATCATACACTATACATCATATACTATACATCATATACTAAACATTATACACTATACATCATATACTATACATCATACACTATACATCATACACTATACATCATACCCTATACATCATACCCTATACATCATACACTATACATCATATACTATACATCATATACTAAACATTATACACTATACATCATATACTATACATCATACACTATACATCATACACTATACATCATACACTATACATCATATACTATACATCATATACTAAACATTATACACTATACATCATATACTATACATCATACACTATACATCATATACTATACATCATATACTATACATCATACACTATACATCATACCCTATACATCATACACTATACATCATATACTATACATCATATACTATACATCATATACTATACATCATATACTAAACATTATACACTATACATCATATACTATACATCATACACTATACATCATATACTATACATCATATACTATACATCATATACTAAACATTATACACTATACACCATATACTATACACCATATACTATACATCATACACTATACATCACACACTATACATCATACACTATACATCATATACTATACATCATATACTATACATCATATACTAAACATTATACACTATACATCATATACTATACATCATACACTATACATCATATACTATACATCATATACTATACATCATATACTAAACATTATACACTATACACCATATACTATACACCATATACTATACATCATACACTATACATCACACACTATACATCATACACTATACATCATACACTATACATCATATCATATACTATACATCATACACTATACATCATACACTATACATCATATACTATACATCATATACTAAACATTATACACTATACACCATATACTATACACCATATACTATACATCATATACTATACACCATACACTATACATCATACACTATACATCATACACTATACATCATACACTATACATCATACACTATACATCATATACTATGCATCATATACTATACATCATATACTATACACCATACACTATACATCATACACTATACATCACACACTATACATCATACACTATGCATCATATACTATGCATCACACACTATACATCATATACTATACATCATACACTATACATCATATACTATACATCATACACTATACATCATACACTATACATCATATACTATGCATCATATACTATACATCATATACTATACACCATACACTATACATCATACACTATGCATCATATACTATGCATCACACACTATACATCATATACTATACATCATACACTATACATCATATACTATACATCACACACTATACATCATATACTATACATCATACACTATACATCATATACTATACATCATACACTATACATCATATACTATACATCATACACTATACATCATACACTATACATCATACACTATACATCATACACTATATATCACACATTATACATCATACACTATACATCATATACTATACACCATACACTATACATCATATACTATACATCATACACTATACATCATACCCTATACACTATACACCATACACTATACATCATACACTATACATCATACCCTATACATCATACACTATACACCATACACTATACATCATACACTATACATCATACACTATACATCATACCCTATACATCATACCCTATACATCATACACTATACACCATACACTATACATCATACACTATACATCATACACTATACATCATACCCTATACATCATACACTATACACCATACACTATACATCATACCCTATACATCATACCCTATACATCATACACTATACACCATACACTATACATCATACACTATACATCATACACTATACATCATACACTATACACCATACACTATACATCATACACTATACATCATATACTATACATCATACACTATACATCATACACTATACATCATATACTATACATCATACACTATACATCATACACTATACATCATACACTATACATCATACCCTATACATCATACACTATACACCATACACTATACATCATACCCTATACATCATACCCTATACATCATACACTATACACCATACACTATACATCATACACTATACATCATACACTATACATCATACACTATACACCATACACTATACATCATACACTATACATCATATACTATACATCATACACTATACATCATATACTATACATCATACCCTATACATCATACACTATACATCATACACTATACATCATATACTATACATCATACACTATACACCATACACTATACACCATACACTATACATCATACACTATACATCATACACTATACATCATACCCTATACATCATACACTATACATCATACACTATACATCATACACTATACATCATACCCTATACATCATACACTATACACCATACACTATACATCATACACTATACATCATACACTATACATCATACCCTATACATCATACCCTATACATCATACACTATACATCATACCCTATACATCATACACTATACATCATACACTATACATTACATTATATACTATACATCATACCCTATACATCATCGGAGACACCAAGGGGCGAAGTGACGTCATCAGAGAGGCTGCAGGAAAATGGAGCAAGAGTATTTTTTCTGTTGTTTTTGCCACAAAGGGGGAAAACACGGTGAGGCCATTACAGTGCGCGAGCCAAAAAAGCGGGGCCATTATTATATGGGGCAACAATGAGGGGTCCATTATAATACAGGAGCTACAAATACGGGACCATGAGACTGTGGGGGCCACAATGAGGGGGTTATAATACAGTGTAGGGGCCACAGGGGGCATAATACCATGCTGAGGGCACTAAATGGGCATTATAGTATATATAGGTGCACAAAGAGACATGGGTGGGGCCACGGGTGGGGTTATGGGTGGGGTCACGGGTGGGGTTATGGGTGGGGCCACGGGTGGGGTTATGGGTGGAGGCACGGGTTAGGTTATGGGTGGGGCCACAGGTAGGGTTATGGGTGGGGCCACGGGTGGGGTTATGGGTGGGGTTATTGGTGGGGCCACGGGTGGGGTTATGGGTGGGGCCACAGGTGGGGTTATTGGTGGGGCCACGGGTGGGGTTATTGGTGGGGCCACGGGTGGGGTTATGAGTAGGGCCATGGGTGGGGTTATGGGTGGGGCCACGGGTGGGGTTATGGGTGGGGCCACGGGTGGGGGTATGGGTGGGGCCATGGGTGGGGTTGGAGACATTGCTTATATGTAAACTGACTTTGGAAGTTGAGGGCTATGCGGTGATGACAAGGACCGACCTCTCCATAATCCTGGCCACAATGACCTGGACTTTTCTGGGCATGGCGCCCCCTATGGATGGAATAGTATCAGTGATATTGTCAGTATTGTAGCTGCCGGGGGGGACGTTCCTAAATCTATTATTTAACCCTTGAAGCTCTGAGCTGTTTCATTTGGTTGTGACCACAAAGGTGAATTATCAGTAATTCCCATCCAGCTTTCCCCTGACAGGAATGGCTCATGCACTGCTGTAGGCCTCATATCTGCTTCTCCCCCTCTCCCTCTCCATAGACTTCATTGTAAGTGGAGACTGCTTGTGTAGGGAGAACAGAGCAGAATGACTCAGATAAGGATGGGAGTCATTCCTAAGGCCACGGGTACAGATTGTACGGAGATAAGGAATGCCTTGGGTGATGTGCGGTATATACGAGGTGACTTTATTAGTCTCTTCTCCGCCTTCCAGGTAAATTACAGATCTATAAGGTCCCTTCCCCTATAGAGGAGCTGCTGGGTCAGGACGTGACCGTCCCCTGTCGCTTCTATGGCTATGAGGATCCACACCTGAATATTTCTACAGTCGCCGCTCGCTGGACGCTGACAACTCCCGAAGGAGAGAAGCTGGTTTATCTGTTCGATGGCGGACGTAAAAGCATAACCAGATCTGGATCGTCTATAGCAGAAGATGGGCTGGCGGCCGGAGATGCCAGTCTGTATCTGCCCAGCCTGGGGTTTAGTGACGAAGGAGAATACACCTGCCATGTCATCGTCACCCCGGACAAAGCCGTTAGTAAAGTCACTCTGCAGGTGTCAGGTGAGTCCTCGGTGGAGGCCGTAGGAGTATATATAGTATATATCAGGTACGTCATGTCACCGGCTCCCGTAGGATAGCCCAATGGCCAACCTCACGTCATAGGTGCCGACACCCTGAGCATTATAGGGTTTGTCCAAACCTGTTAAGCCGTTCCAAAGATATAAGCCCCTTTAGCCAAGTGGGTGGAGTCAGTGGGGTTCCACATAAATCTACCAGTCGGTATCGGAGTCTTCCTGGGCCGGCTAATATCCATCCTTATAGCCAAGAAGACTGAGGACTCCTATAGGCTCTACCGTCCTTCACCTATTGAGTAGTGGCTGAGATGATGCCGGGAGGAGGCCCAAGATGGCGGCTACTCAATCCTTTCTGTTCTATGGTGATTTGGCAACAAATCAGGGTTGAGGGGCCACATTTGGGTGATAGAAGAGGGTTCCCTTATTGTGAGTGTTGGTGGTCCAAGATGCCCTAGATGAAGGGTGTGAATCAGTCACCGGAGACCACCAAAGCACGGGTGGTATACAGACGACATCCATGTGCTGCCCATGCCAGTGACACGCTCTAGTTCATAGGACGTCCTGGTTTGGGGTTTGGAGGATCTCAGGTACGAGGAGTTATATCTGTGTAGTCTGGAGAAGAGGCGTATACGGGAAGATCTGATAACCCTATATAATATGTAAATCTCAAGTCGTCCATGTAATGGTGGCCAGCGCCTTGTAGAGTGTCCATCACTGCAGTCCGTCTTGTTACATACTACTTATCTCTAGTCGTGTCTGAGACGGATTGCGGGATATCTTACGTCTTTCCTCCTCCAGCTACGCCGGCCTGTACAGTGAGCGACCCCAGACTAGAGCTGACTCCGGGCGCCGAGCGGTCTCTGACATGTTACGTGGACGGTTTCCATCCAGAAGACGTGAAGATACATTGGCTGAAATACAGTAAAACCTCCACCAACAACGTGGACGGTCAGAGCTGCACCACCGTCCCGGTCCAGAACCAAGACCAGACCTACAATGTGACCAGCGTATTGTCTGTGAGGCCTCGGAGCCTCGGCGAGGACGGAGATGTATATTCCTGTCTTATCACCCATAGGTCGCTGAGACATGGACGGACGTGTAATACCAGTCTCTCGGTGCGACCAATGGAAGGTATGTAAGCCGGTAGATAGGGCTGGTCGTCAATTAGCATTAGGTTGGGGTCACACTGAGTTTTTTGGGCTGGATTTTGACGCGGTATCTGTGTCAGAATCCAACTCAAAAAAACGCCTCCCATTGAAATCAATGGGAGTGGGTCATGGCCTTTCTTCAGACGGATTCCGCGGCTGAATCAGTCCGCCTCGCGATACGCCCTCCCGACTAGCCCCATTCATTTGGGCCTAATCCGGAGCGGAGTGCCGCAAATGGTGCACTGTATGGGCTGCAACGGCATTCAGTCATGGCTAGTCGATTTTGGCCACCGCGTCAAAATCCGGTCCAAAAAACACCCACCTGAACCCGGCCTGACCCCAATACTCTTATAACTCATATATGGAGTTCCGTATAGAGATGTCACATCCGTATGTCCGGTAACGGCAGCTGGATTTGGTTTCCTCCTGTTCGGGGTCAGGTGACCTGCTGGGAAAAAAGGGGGAGGGGTGTAAACTTCTATATGTATAAAGGGGAAGGGGTGTAAACTTCTAGATGTATAAAGGGGGAGGGGTGTAAACTTCTAGATGTATAAAGGGGGATGGGTGTAAACTTCTAGATGTATAAAGGGGGAGGGGTGTAAACTTCTAGATGTATAAAGGGGGAAGGGTGTAAACTTCTAGATGTATAAAGGGGGAGGGGTGTAAACTTCTATATGTATAAAGGGGGAGGGGTGTAAACTTCTATATGTATAAAGGGGGAGGGGTGTAAACTTCTAGATGTATAAAGGGGGAAGGGTGTAAACTTCTAGATGTATAAAGGGGGAGGGGTGTAAACTTATAGATGTATAAAGGGGGATGGGTGTAAACTTCTAGATGTATAAAGGGGGAGGGGTGTAAACTTCTAGATGTATAAAGGGGGAAGGGTGTAAACTTCTAGATGTATAAAGGGGGAGGGGTGTAAACTTCTATATGTATAAAGGGGGAGGGGTGTAAACTTCTATATGTATAAAGGGGGAGGGGTGTAAACTTCTATATGTATAAAGGGGGAGGGGTGTAAACTTCTAGATGTATAAAGGGGGAGGGGTGTAAACGTCTAGATGTATAAAGGGGGAGGGGTGTAAACTTCTAGATGTATAAAGGGGGAGGGGTGTAAACTTCTAGATGTATAAAGGGGGAGGGGTGTAAACTTCTATATGTATAAAGGGGGAGGGGTGTAAACTTCTAGATGTATAAAGGGGGAGGGGTGTAAACTTCTATATGTATAATGTTTCCATTCCTTATAGATCACAGGACCTACGCATTAGCTTGGACTATAGTGGGGATCGTTCTGACTCTGGCCGTCTTTATACTGGTAGCCTTTATATTGTACCATTGTGTTAAAGGTAAGAACATAAAGAACGTAAATTTCATGATCGTGATCGGAATTCCAATCCCGATCCTTTTAGGCGGGATCGAGGTCGGAGGTTATTTCCCAAAATGCTTTGCTACTGGCCAAGTATTGTCGGAAAAGCTAACAATGTTAGCTAGTACTACTACAATGTACAGTGCTCCCTGCTGTGCCGTATACTGGACTCTGCTACATCTGCATTACTGTACATTGACTTGTCTATCTACTCTTCTGCTTCGTCCCTGCTTTACCATATACTCAGCTCTGCTATGTCTGAGATGTAGCAGAGCTGAGTATACAGTAAAACAGGGACAAAGCAGCAGAGTAGATAGACAAGTCAATGTACAGTAATGCAGATGTAGCAGAGTCCAGTATACGGCATAGCAGAGAGGAAACAGAAGAGTAGATACTTACTTACCTGCACAGATCTGCACAGATCTACTTACTTACCTGCACAGATCCACACAGATCTACTTACCTGCACAGATCCGCACAAATCTACTTACTTACCTGCACAGATCCGCACAGATCTATTTCTTACCTGCAAAGATCCGCACAGATCTACTTACTTACCTGCACAGATCCACACAGATCTACTTACTTACTTGCACAGATCCACACAGATCTACTTACTTACCTGCACAGATCCACACAGATCTACTTACTTACCTGCACAGATCCGCACAGATCTACTTATTTACCTGCACAGATCTGCACAGATCTACTTACTTACCTGCACAAATCTACTTACTTACCTGCACAGATCCGCACAGATCTACTTACTTACCTGCACAGATCCGCACAGATCTACTTACTTACCTGCACAGATTCGCTGCCGCTCCCCATTCTTCTTGCTCCTCTTCTCTCTTATTCATATGCCTTCACAGCGCCGTGCGCATCCCCGCCTCCCTAGGCTAGTGTTAGAGATGCTGGGAGAAGGCGGAGCTTGTAGCTTAGGAGAGTGTGGGCGGGTACTGGGAGGGGAGACATGAGTGATGCACTCACATCTCCCCGCCCTGTACCCGCCCACACTCTCCTAAGCCACAACAAGCCCCGCCTACTCCCAGCAACAGTAACACTAGCCTAGGGAGGCTGGGGCGCGCACGGCGCTCTGAAGGCATGTGACTGAGAGAGAAGAGGAGCGAGAAGAACAGGGGCGGCAGTGGATCTGTGCAGGTAAGTAAGTAGATCTGTGTGGATCTGTGCAGGTAAGTAAGTAGATCTGTGTGGATCTGTGCAGGTAAGTAAGTAGATCTGTGTGGATCTGTGCAAGTAAGTAAGTAGATCTGTGTGTATCTGTGCAGGTAAGTAAGTAGATCTGTGTGGATCTGTGCAAGTAAGTAAGTAGATCTGTGTGGATCTGTGCAGGTAAGTAAGTAGATCTGTGTGGATCTGTGCAAGTAAGTAAGTAGATCTGTGTGGATCTGTGCAGGTAAGTAAGTAGATCTGTGTGGATCTGTGCAGGTAAGTAAGTAGATCTGTGTGGATCTGTGCAGGTCAGTAAGTAGATCTGTGTGGATCTGTGCAGGTCAGTAAGTAGATCTGTGCAGGTAAGTAAGTAGATCTGTGTGGATCTGTGCAGGTAAGTAAGTAGATCTGTGTGGATCTGTGCAGGTCAGTAAGTAGATCTGTGTGGATCTGTGCAGGTCAGTAAGTAGATCTGTGTGGATCTGTGCACCCAGTATCATTGTGGCCAAAGTTCAGTCTAAACCATAAGTGATATTATTATAGCGTTTAATACGCGGAGGCTCGGGGGAGGTGCGGTAAAATAATAACCCCTGATACGTCTTTCACTTCTCTGGGCCTCCCTCATGGCCTCCAATGAAAGGTCCCCAACATGTTCAATAGTCTTTGGGCTTCTTCTGGCCTCTTCTGTGAGATCATAGGCCCTGGGGTCATTGAGGTCCAATCACAGATGCTCCAATGTCATGATGGTTGGACAGAAGGGTCCTAGTTTGGTCGTCCATCTGTGAATGTTATTAGACGCGCTTGTATTGTGGTTGGTGGAGGATAATCCCTCTATATAATAGTATATATCATTCTGATGTGTCCAGTGTCACCATTTGTGTGGGACATCACGGGAGAAGACCTGTTCCACATGAAGGAGAACACTCTGAAGTGTCACATCTCCTACTTCAGACCTAAATGTCTTACTATAAAGCTCTACTTGGAAAATGGCACAGAAAACAAGACTGAGATGGATTCCTGGAGCTCAGAGAGTCCCAGATATCTATCACGGGCGGACAATGATGAGGAGACTCTACCTCTACGGACCAGGGATGACCTCCGCTTGGGTGCTGATATAACACCATATAAATACTTCTTGTACAACTGTGTCTGCTCCATACGTATAAGGCCCCAGTTCCAGCTACATAACGGAGCCGTGCTGTCTCTGGAGATTCACCACGCCGCCCTGAAGTCGCCCGTGCACCGCTATCAAATACTGAAGGTCAGCTGTAAGTAGGAACGTCAAGTCCTCCGAAACACCAGAAGTGACCACATGAGGTTTACATTCTGCTGTATACCTCGCCTCACCTCATAGACATGTGTCATTCACTCAGTTCTTGTATATTTTATATATCTGCAGCGGCACCCGAAGTGGAAGCCATCGAGCCCAACCAAGAAGCCTACAGAGCTGGGGACGTGATGGAGCTGAGATGTAGAATCCATTCCTTCTATCCAAAAAATATAGAAGTCTTGTGGTACAAAGACACAGAAGAAGTGTCCACACCAAGGACAGAAGCGACAGAATCTCAGAACAGGCTCTATTATCTGACAAGTTCTGTCCGGAGGAGGATAACAGAGGACGACTGCGAGAAGACCTTCAGGTGTAAGGTCAAGCATCAATGGAAAGCCAGCACATTCGTACAATGGAGACTGGAAAAACTGGGTAAGTGATAAATACTGGAAGATTCTCTGATAGTAATAGAACAGATATATCCATCCCTCAGCAAATACAGTACATTACTTATATACTACATATACTCCAGAGCTGCGCTCACTATTCTGCTGGTACAGTCACTGTGTACATACATTACATTACTTATCCTGTACTGAATCTGAGTTACATCCTGCATAACCAAACATGACGGGTTATCTTCTCATACATGTAGTGTCCTCCTGATAACCAGCCATGATGTCCTTATTGTGTCCGGGTTATCTTCTCATACATGTAGTGTCCTCCTGATAACCAGCCATGATGTCCTTATTGTGGTCGGGTTATCTTCTCATACATGTAGTGTCCTCCTGATAACCAGCCATGATGTCCTTATTGTGGTCGGGTTATCTTCTCATACATGTAGTGTCCTCCTGATAACCAGCCATGATATCCTTATTGTGGTCGGGTTATCTTCTCATACATGTAGTGTCCTCCTGATAACCAGCCATGATGTCCTTATTGTGGTCAGGTTATCTTCTCATACATGTAGTGTCCTCCTGATAACCAGCCGTGATGACCTTATTGTGGTCAGGTTATCTTCTCATACGTGTAGTGTCCTCCTGATAACCAGCCATGATGTCCTTATTGTGGTCAGGTTATCTTCTCATACATGTAGTGTCCTCCTGATAACCAGCCATGATGTCCTTATTGTGGTCAGGTTATCTTCTCATACGTGTAGTGTCCTCCTGATAACCAGCCATGATGTCCTTATTGTGGTCAGGTTATCTTCTCATACATGTAGTGTCCTCCTGATAACCAGCCATGATGTCCTTATTGTGGTCAGGTTATCTTCTCATACATGTAGTGTCCTCCTGATAACCAGCCATGATGTCCTTATTGTGGTCGAGTTATCTTCTCATACACGTAGTGTCCTCCTGATAACCAGCCATGATGTCCTTATTGTGGTCGGGTTATCTTCTCATACATGTAGTGTCCCCTCCTGATATCCAGCCATGATGTCCTTATTGTGGTCAGGTTATCTTCTCATACATGTAATGTGCTCCTGATAACCAGCCATGATGTCCTTATTGTGGTCAGGTTATCTTCTCATACATGTAGTGTCCTCCTGATAACCAGCCATGATATCCTTATTGTGGTCGGGTTATCTTCTCATACATGTAGTTCCCTCCTGATAACCAGCCATGATGTCCTTATTGTGGTCAGGTTATCTTCTCATACATGTAATGTGCTCCTGATAACCAGCCATGATGTCCTTATTGTGGTCAGGTTATCTTCTCATACATGTAGTGTCCTCCTGATAACCAGCCATGATATCCTTATTGTGGTCGGGTTATCTTCTCATACATGTAGTTCCCTCCTGATAACCAGCCATGATGTCCTTATTGTGGTCGGGTTATCTTCTCATACATGTAGTGTCCTCCTGATAACCAGCCATGATGTCCTTATTGTGGTCAGGTTATCTTCTCATACATGTAGTGTCCTCCTGATAACCGGCCATGATGTCCTTATTGTGGTCGGGTTATCTTCTCATACATGTAGTGTCCTCCTGATAACCAGCCATGATGTCCTTATTGTTGTTGGGTTACCTTCTCATACATGTAGTGTCCTCCTGATAACCAGCCATGATGTCCTTATTGTGGTCGGGTTATCTTCTCATACATGTAGTGTCCCCTCCTGATAACCAGCCATGATGTCCTTATTGTGGTCAGGTTATCTTCTCATACATGTAATGTCCTCCTGATAACCAGCCATGATGTCCTTATTGTGGTCGGGTTATCTTCTCATACATGTAGTGTCCCCTCCTGATATCCAGCCATGATGTCCTTATTGTGGTCAGGTTATCTTCTCATACATGTAATGTGCTCCTGATAACCAGCCATGATGTCCTTATTGTGGTCAGGTTATCTTCTCATACATGTAGTGTCCTCCTGATAACCAGCCATGGTGTCCTTATTGTGGTCGGGTTATCTTCTCATACATGTAGTGTCCTCCTGATAACCAGCCATGATGTCCTTATTGTAGTCAGGTTATCTTCTCATACATGTAGTGTCCTCCTGATAACCAGCCATGATGTCCTTATTGTGGTCGGGTTATCTTCTCATACATGTAGTGTCCTCCTGATAACCAGCCATGATGTCCTTATTGTTGTTGGGTTACCTTCTCATACATGTAGTGTCCTCCTGATAACCAGCCATGATGTCCTTATTGTGGTCGGGTTATCTTCTCATACATGTAGTGCCCCCTCCTGATAACCAGCCATGATGTCCTTATTGTGGTCGGGTTATCTTCTCATACATGTAGTGTCCTCCTGATAACCAGCCATGATGTCCTTATTGTGGTCAGGTTATCTTCTCATACATGTAGTGTCCTCCTGATAACCAGCCATGATGTCCTTATTGTGGTCGGGTTATCTTCTCATACATGTAGTGTCCTCCTGATAACCAGCCATGATGTCCTTATTGTGGTCAGGTTATCTTCTCATACATGTAGTGTCCTCCTGATAACCAGCCATGATGTCCTTATTGTGGTCGGGTTATCTTCTCATACATGTAGTGTCTTCTCCTGATAACCAGCCATGATGTCCTTATTGTGGTCGGGTTATCTTCTCATACATGGAGTGTCCTCCTGATAACCAGCCATGATGTCCTTATTGTGGTCGGGTTATCTTCTCATACATGTAGTGTCCTCCTGATAACCAGCCATGATGTCCTTATTGTGGTTGGGATCTTTTCTCATCCTAAGTGAGTTTACACATGCCTGGGATACGCTCATCTGTCCTACGCTAAGAGTCATAGGGGACATGTTCTCCTCCGTGATGTCCACCCTTCAGCTGTCCATCTTCTGTACTTCATAGTCATGTACAGACTTAGACTTTTGCTCAGTTCTCTCCATTCCTAATGGGATTTCCACGTTTGGCTGATATTTTTCCTTATTTTCTAGAGCCCATCCTGGATCCAATTCAGCCCAACCAAGAGTCCTACAATGTTGGAGACAAGTTGGAGCTGAGGTGCAGAATTCATTCATTCTATCCTCGAGACATAAAAGTGACCTGGTGCAAGGAGGGTGAAGAGATTCTGTCCCAGACGTCTGAACATGAAGTCGATGAGCGATTGGCCTCCAGTTTCTGGGGTTATTTGAGTTACATTGTTACAAATGGAGACTTTGGGAAAATATTCACTTGCAACGTTGAGCACTCGTGCCAAAATTACAGCGTCCGATGGAAACTGGAAAGAGAAAACAGCTGAGGAATCGAGACGGGCAAATCCGTTGACCACGAAGGAGATTTTACCCGAATGTTTCAAATTTGGCATCTAAGATAGTTACATAGTAGATGAGGTCGGATCAGTCCATCAAGTCCAACCTATAACCCTACAGTGCTGATCCAGGGGAAGGCAAAAAACCCCATGAGGCTCCGGCCAATTGCCCCATTTCAGGGGAAAAAATTCCTTCCCGACTCCAAATCTGTCATCAGTATAAACCTGGATCAACATGTCCTTACAATCTAGAATCCATAGCTGTAATATTGTTCTTTTCTAGAAAGGCGCCAGGTCCTCGATAAACTTGTGTAATGACTCCGCCATCACCGCTTTCCGGGGCAGAGACCTCCATCGCCTCGTGTGACAAGAGTTGGCTGGGGGGCCCAGTCTGTTCTAGTTACACCCCTGATATAGGTATGATCGCCTCTGTGATGATGATGATGATGATGATGATGATGAAGAAGATGATAGTGATGATGATGATGATGATGATGATGATGATGGTGATGATGATGTCTCTCCTTTCTCACCAGGGTATTTTTGTACCACTTTTTATATCCTTTTGTATCAGTTTTGCACAAAAATAAAATATTTTCAGATAATCCGGAATTATTGGGTGTCATTATTCTGCTGATACAGGAATCGCCGCCTATTACCTGTGTTACTGACCGGGGGGAAACCGAACTGGAAACGGGATTCACTGCTGCCATAGTTCACACCCTAAGCCTTTCATTGTCTTTACATTGAGCAGTGGTGCTCCGATGACTGACACTTCTACTCCTCAGGCTATATGAGGTAACACTCACCGGTCACGGGTCATGTTGGCAGCTCAGTCTCATTCATGGAAATGGGGCTGAGCTGCAATACCAAGCACTGCCACTATGAATGTATGGCACTGCACTGTGCAAGGAGTAAAGAGACCATAGTACTTGGTGACCTCTAGCTACAAGCAAAGCCTCCACATGTACACAGGAACTTTCATTCAGCCGACGGCAGGCGTCTTCCAAGCATAAACAGTAGACAGGACACCTTAGAAAATAGTCCGCAGGTTTCTTCCATTCCAAATAGTTAACTATTCGTAGCATAGGAGCCCCCCAGACATCTAATAATGCAGCATAGGAGTCCCCCAGAACGGTCAATGCTTTCCGAGCAGACAGACATCTGGGGGCTGTGAGATGACTCCTTGAGGTTCTCTGTTTCCCAGTTATCAGTGGTACTAAATAAAAAATGTAAAAAAGTTCCATAAAACTTAATGAAAAAAAACTAGTTACAGAAATGTAGGAATGTCTATGAGGCCATTGTAGAATTCAGGGGTTCGGCTTCTCTGGCCCAGGCTCAGTCACTGTACTGGATCGCTTCACCTTACACAAGGGAGGATGAAGAGGGCGAGCAACCCTTGGAGAAGATGGAGGTGGAAACTGTCCAGAAAGAAGGATCCAGATGGGCTCTAGATGGGGTTGGAACTGAACCTACGCAACGGGGTGGAATTAGCCCTTGTCCGTGGTGCATTTCTGGACAAAACATTGATCCAGTAGGCCTTGAAAACCTTCTATTGTCTTTGACCATCGTTGCTGCTCCACTTGTCGATGGCGGCAGGAATTGGTGTCGTCTTCTGAAGCCCTTTGAGGAGGCCATCAAATTTGTCAGAGGCAAAGCCACTTAAACTCATGCAACCATGGATAGAAGAGAAACAGCTTCTACCTTTTAGTCGCTACCCTGGGGGTGGAGGGGCAAGGAAAATCAACTTGAACGATCTTACATGCAGAAGAAATTGTAAGTGGACGAGGAGCCGGGTCTGACCTGACAGTGGGGAGCGTTTTGTAGGTGATTGGGGAGGGAGCAGTGATATTTCATAGCCCGGGGAGGGGGTGTAGAGTTTATGATGCTGATGATACCCACACTGCTCTGACATGCCATGGTAGGATTGGTCGATCTTCAGTGGCACAGCCATTGGCACCAAAATGGCCGTCTACTTCTTACTGCACAACCTGTATTAAGGTAAGTTGTAAACCATTTATATAGAAGAGATTTCGATGCTGGGAAATCCCTTTAATGGAAGTCTCAACTAGAGATGAGCAAACAGTCAAATATTTGAGATTCGTTTCGAGTAGAGCCTCAATATTCGACTACTCGATCGAATCCCATTACAGTCTATGGGAAACAATGCTCATTTCAGGGGAAACCACTATTCAACTAAAGGAGAGTCACCAAGTCCAGGAGTAGCAGGAGGAGAGTGTTTAGGAGGAGCGCGGTGCATTATAGTCTATGGGGTCCGTGCACTTTAACTGCACAGCGCTTGCAGTTGCGCTGACAAAAAGTAAGCTCCCTCGTAACAGCAAACTGCCGGCTCTCCTGACTAGCAACGACAAGCCTGTGGCAAATCAACGCTGGTTCTGCAGCAGGCTCGTCCTTGCTAGTCGGGAGAGCTGTCAGCTTGCTGTTACGAGGGAGCTTACTTTGTCATAGGAATGCATTGACCAGCGTTGATTGTCCAGTGTACAGAATTCGGCCAATCAACGTTGGTCCTGTCGGAGGCTCGTCTGTAAGGGGGTGGAGTCTAAAATTGGGCCACAATGGAGACTGCTGTGGTCTGATCTTAGACTCCGCCTCCTCACAGACGAACCTCCAGCAGGACCAGCGGTGATTGGCCAAATGCTGTACACTGGCCAATGAACGCTGGTGAGAAAAAGTAAGCTCCCTCGTAACAGCAAGCTGCCAGCTCTCCCAACTAGCAAGAACGAGCCTGCGGCAGAACCAGTGTTGATTGGCCGAATGCTGTACACTGGCCAATCAACGCTGGTCAATGCATTCCTATGAGAAAAAGTAAGCTCCCTCGTAAGAGCAAGCTGCCAGCACTCCTGACTAGCAAGGACGCTGGCTCTGAATCGAATATTTACTGCGAATAGCTAGTAGTATTCGATCGAGTACGGTAGTCGAAATATTCGATCGAATACTACTCACTCATCTCGCGTTAAAAAAAAACTAAAAAACAAGATTTTAGCAAAACATTTTAATTTTCGGCTGACCAAGATATTCTGACGTCACAGCACGATACATTTTGGCATTCCTGTCCCTCCTGGTCACTGATCGCAGGTGCCAATACATTTCTCACTAGCCCTGAGAGATCGGCTGCCGGCACCGCCATGGTCTCTTCCAGGCTCAGATACTACGGGTGGGATTGTGGCCGCCTGGACTCTTGGCCGTTCCTTGTCGGCGCTCACTGCTTGCCGTTCCCATTGATCGGTCGGTTCTTATGGGCATCGCTGGAGAGATACGCTTCAAGTTTGGGGCGGCTACTGATGCGGTTCACATAAGCAGAGAGGAGAGGGAAGGCCGAAAGGCAGTCTGGAGCCAGAACAAGATGGTTACGCAGAAGCTCCACCAAGTCATAGTCAGCAAAGGAAATCTGCAAAATAGAGGAGGAGACGTCACAGACATGGCCACGAGTAGATCTGCATTGGTATAGATGGTAGTGTTATCTACACACTGTAGTCTGACCCTACAACTCCCTCACACCCTGCTAAAAAAGCCCATCAGCAGGGGTAAGATGGCGGGATCCGACTACCTAGAGGTAACTTGTAGTCAGTTCTCACCTGGTCTCCTACCACGAAGCCCTTCCCTCCATTATTGGACGCGAGCAGACGTTCAAAGTGGCCGAGCTCGGCGGGCAGAGCCTTAATGTAATCGGCCTTTCCATAGTCCTATATAAAAGAAGAGGAAACGAGTCATGAGCCAGTAACGGAGAGCAAGTGATAGATCCGACTCCTGGGCGCCACTCACATAGTCCAGATAGATCAACTTAAAATACTTCTCCCGTAGATCCGCCACACCGTCACTGACCATGTCTATGAGCGAGGCCTCCCGAGGAGAGTGTCCATACAGACCTACGGACCAATCACAGTGTACAAGGAGTATATAGCGGCAGAAGGGTCTACAGAGCGCAACGGATCCAGATCAAGGAGTCAAGGGGCCGTACCGTGGTTCCTGCCAAGATGGCGCAGAATGGCGCTGGACTGATACAGAGTCAGGTCTCCATCTCTAAGTCCTGGAAGGCGGCCAAACACCTAGAAAGGGAGAAACAATAAATCCAAGAAGATGTAAGACCGGTCATTACACGGCGGCCGCCATCTGCAATCTGCACATTACTGCATAGAGTTTATACTCAAAATTGGAGGGCAAACAAAAGGTTAATCTTACCGCCTTGCGTTTGAGTTCTCCCTCCAGCCAAGCCCTGTCCATCTCTACAACCTGGTCCTTCCATCCGACGCCCTGGTCAGCCATGAGCATCCGCATAGACTCGCAACGGCCTGACGAGGAGATCAAGAGATGCCAGTGGCTACGTAAGACGCAACTCGCTCTCTATCCCTACAGGGGCCCCAAAACCACCTCGCTCCTTCCCACGAAGCTAACCGCGCATTAATTGTATGTCACACTTGTAGATTTAGAGAAGAGCAACTTAGAAGTCTTGTGCAAATGAGGCCATTGGTGCAATGAGGGCGGGGCTTCAGCTCGTAGGATGGTGATGTCATAGCAGGGAGTGGAGTGGTGCAGACAGGTGATAGGAGGCATCTATAAGGCTAGATGAAGCCCCGCCCCCAGTGCACCAACTGTATGAGGTTTATCATTGTAATGTAACAAAATATATATCAAAAAAAACAACAACTCACAAGTCTTCAGTAGGTGAGACCTTCTTTAATGGCTGACTCATAATGATGACAGAATAGGACGTTTTGAAGCTTCCTCTGAGCTCCTTCTTCAGATATATCTAAAAAACCTTTCTGCAGGCTGCATATATATATATATACCTCCCAACTTTTGAAGAGCCGAAAGAGGGACAAAATGTGCGGCGCGCATATGTGCGGGCAGAGATGGAGTGGGCCCACTTTTGTGTTGACTCCGCCCACTCGTTAATTTTCCATGTGCCTGCACACAGTATAATCCTCCTACAGTCACCCGTAAATTATATGTCCCCCCTTTATCTCTTCCCCAGTTTCATATACCACCTTCATCTGCCCCCAGATTCATGTCCCTCTTCCATCTCTGCCCCCAGATTCATGTCCCTCTTCCATCTCTGCCCCCAGATTCATGTCCCCTCCATCTCTGCCCCCAGATCCATGTCCTCTCCATCTCTGCCCCCAGATTCATGTCCCTCTTCCATCTCTGCCCCCAGATTCATGTCCTCTCCATCTCTGCCCCCAGATTCATGTCCCCCCATCTCTGCCCCCAGATTCATGTCCTCTCCATCTCTGCCCCCAGATTCATGTCCCCTCCATCTCTGCCCCAGATTCATGTCCCCCCATCTCTGTCCCCAGATTCATGTCCCCTCCATCTCTGCCCCCAGATTCATGTCCCCTCCATCTCTTCCCCCAGATTCATGTCCTCTCCATCTCTGCCCCCAGATTCATGTCCCCACATCTCTGCCCCCAGATTCATGTCCCCACATCTCTGCCCCCAGATTCATGTCCCCACATCTCTGTCCCCAGATTCATGTCCCTCCATCTCTGCCCCCAGATTCAAGTCCCCTCCATCTCTGCCCCCAGATTCATGTCCCCACATCTCTGCCCCCAGATTCATGTCCCCTCCATCTCTGCCCCCAGATTCATGTCCCCTCCATCTTTGTCCCCAGTTTCATGTCCCTCCATCTCTGCTCCCAGATTCATGTCCCCTCCATCTCTGCCCCCAGATTCATGTCCCCCCATCTCTGCCCCCAGATTCATGTCCCTCCATCTCTGCCCCCAGATTCATGTCCCCACATCTCTGCCCCCAGATTCATGTCCCCACATCTCTGTCCCCAGATTCATGTCCCTCCATCTCTGCCCCCAGATTCAAGTCCCCTCCATCTCTGCCCCCAGATTCATGTCCCCACATCTCTGCCCCCAGATTCATGTCCCCTCCATCTCTGCCCCCAGATTCATGTCCCCTCCATCTCTGTCCCCAGTTTCATGTCCCTCCATCTCTGCTCCCAGATTCATGTCCCCTCCATCTCTGCCCCCAGATTCATGTCCCCCCATCTCTGCCCCCAGATTCATGTCCCTCCATCTCTGCCTCCAGATTCATGTCCCCACATCTCTGCCTCCAGATTCATGTCCCCACATCTCTGTCCCCAGATTCATGTCCCTCCATCTCTGCTCCCAGATTAATGTCCCTCCATCTCTGCCCCCAGATTCATGTCCCTCCAACTCTGCCCCCAGATTCATGTCCTCCTTCCATCTCTGCCCCCAGATTCATGTCCCTTCCATCTCTGCCCCCAGATTCATGTCCCCCCCATCTCTGCCTCCAGATTCATGTCCTCTCCATCTCTGCCCCCAGATTCATGTCCCCCATCTCTGCCCCAAGATTCATGTCCCCCCATCTCTGCCCCCAGATTCATGTCCCCCCATCTCTGCCCCCAGATTCATGTCCCCTCCATCTCTGCCCCAGATTCATGTACCCTCCATCTCTGCCCCCAGATTCATGTCCCCCCATCTCTGCCCCCAGATTCATGTCCCCCCATCTCTGCCCCCAGATTCATGTCCCCCCATCTCTGCCCCCAGATTCATGTCCCCTCCATCTCTGCTCCCAGATTAATGTCCCTCCATCTCTGCCCCCAGATTCATGTCCCTCCATCTCTGCCCCCAGATTCATGTCCTCCTTCCATCTCTGCCCCCAGATTCATGTCCCCTCCATCTCTGCCCCCAGATTCATGTCCCCCCATCTCTGCCTCCAGATTCATGTCCTCTCCATCTCTGCCCCCAGATTCATGTCCCCCATCTCTGCCCCAAGATTCATGTCCCCCCATCTCTGCCCCCAGATTCATGTCCCCCCATCTCTGCCCCCAGATTCATGTCCCCTCCATCTCTGCCCCAGATTCATGTCCCCTCCATCTCTGCCCCCAGATTCATGTCCCCCCATCTCTGCCCCCAGATTCATGTCCCCCCATCTCTGCCCCCAGATTCATGTCCCCCCATCTCTGCCCCCAGATTCATGTCCCCTCCATCTCTGCTCCCAGATTAATGTCCCTCCATCTCTGCCCCCAGATTCATGTCCCTCCATCTCTGCCCCCAGATTCATGTCCTCCTTCCATCTCTGCCCCCAGATTCATGTCCCCTCCATCTCTGCCCCAGATTCATGTCCCCCCCATCTCTGCCTCCAGATTCATGTCCTCTCCATCTCTGCCCCCAGATTCATGTCCCCCATCTCTGCCCCAAGATTCATGTCCCCCATCTCTGCCCCAAGATTCATGTCCCCCCATCTCTGCCCCCAGATTCATGTCCCCCCATCTCTGCCCCCAGATTCATGTCCCCTCCATCTCTGCCCCAGATTCATGTCCCCTCCATCTCTTCCCCCAGATTCATGTCCCCCCCATCTCTGCCCCCAGATTCATGTCCCTCTTCCATCTCTGCCCCCAGATTCATGTCCCTCTTCCATCTCTGCCCCCAGATTCATGTCCCCACATCTCTGTCCCCAGATTCATGTCCCCACATCTCTGTCCCAAGATTCATGTCCCTCCATCTCTGCTCCCAGATTCATGTCCCTCCATCTCTGCTCCCAGATTCATGTCCCCACATCTCTGTCCCCAGATTCATGTCCCTCCATCTCTGCCCCCAGATTTATGTCCCGCCATCTCTGCCCCCAGATTCATGTCCCTCCATCTCTGCCCCCAGATTCATGTCCTCCTTCCATCTCTGCCCCCAGATTCATGTCCCCTCCATCTCTGCCCCCAGATTCATGTCCCCTCCATCTCTGCCCCCAGATCCATGTCCTCTCCATCTCTGCCCCCAGATTCATGTCCCCCATCTCTGCCCCAAGATTCATGTCCCCCCATCTCTGCCCCCAGATTCATGTCCCCCCATCTCTGCCCCCAGATTCATGTCCTCTCCATCTCTGCCCCCAGATTCATGTCCCCTCCATCTCTGCCCCCAGATTCATGTCCCCCCAATCTCTTCCCCCAGATTCATGTCCCCCCCCATCTCTGCCCCCAGATTCATGTCCCTCCATCTCTGCCCCAGATTCATGTCCCTCCATCTCTGCTCCCAGATTCATGTCCCTCCATCTCTGCTCCCAGATTCATGTCCCCACATCTCTGTCCCCAGATTCATGTCCCTCCATCTCTGACCCCAGATTCATGTCCCCCTATCTCTGCCCCCAGATTCATGTCCCCTCCATCTCTGCCCCCAGATTCATGTCCCCTCCATCTCTTCCCCCAGATTCATGTCCTCTCCATCTCTGCCCCCAGATTCATGTCCCCACATCTCTGCCCCCAGATTCATGTCCCCTCCATCTCTTCCCCCAGATTCATGTCCTCTCCATCTCTGCCCCCAGATTCATGTCCCCACATCTCTGCCCCCAGATTCATGTCCCCACATCTCTGCCCCCAGATTCATGTCCCCACATCTCTGCCCCCAGATTCATGTCCCCACATCTCTGTCCCCAGATTCATGTCCCTCCATCTCTGCCCCCAGATTCAAGTCCCCTCCATCTCTGCCCCCAGATTCATGTCCCCACATCTCTGCCCCCAGATTCATGTCCCCTCCATCTCTGCCCCCAGATTCATGTCCCCTCCATCTCTGTCCCCAGTTTCATGTCCCTCCATCTCTGCTCCCAGATTCATGTCCCCTCCATCTCTGCCCCCAGATTCATGTCCCCCCATCTCTGCCCCCAGATTCATGTCCCTCTATCTCTGCCCCCAGATTCATGTCCCCACATCTCTGTCCCCAGATTCATGTCCCCACATCTCTGTCCCCAGATTCATGTCCCTCCATCTCTGCCTCCAGATTCATGTCCCCACATCTCTGCCTCCAGATTCATGTCCCCACATCTCTGTCCCCAGATTCATGTCCCTCCATCTCTGCTCCCAGATTAATGTCCCTCCATCTCTGCCCCCAGATTCATGTCCCTCCATCTCTGCCCCCAGATTCATGTCCTCCTTCCATCTCTGCCCCCAGATTCATGTCCCCTCCATCTCTGCCCCCAGATTCATGTCCCCCCCATCTCTGCCTCCAGATTCATGTCCTCTCCATCTCTGCCCCCAGATTCATGTCCCCCATCTCTGCCCCAAGATTCATGTCCCCCCATCTCTGCCCCCAGATTCATGTCCCCCCATCTCTGCCCCCAGATTCATGTCCCCTCCATCTCTGCCCCAGATTCATGTCCCCTCCATCTCTGCCCCCAGATTCATGTCCCCCCATCTCTGCCCCCAGATTCATGTCCCCCCATCTCTGCCCCCAGATTCATGTCCCCCCATCTCTGCCCCCAGATTCATGTCCCCTCCATCTCTGCTCCCAGATTAATGTCCCTCCATCTCTGCCCCCAGATTCATGTCCCTCCATCTCTGCCCCCAGATTCATGTCCTCCTTCCATCTCTGCCCCCAGATTCATGTCCCCTCCATCTCTGCCCCGAGATTCATGTCCCCCCCATCTCTGCCTCCAGATTCATGTCCTCTCCATCTCTGCCCCCAGATAAATGTCCCCCATCTCTGCCCCAAGATTCATGTCCCCCCATCTCTGCCCCCAGATTCATGTCCCCCCATCTCTGCCCCCAGATTCATGTCCCCTCCATCTCTGCCCCAGATTCATGTCCCCTCCATCTCTGCCCCCAGATTCATGTCCCCCCATCTCTGCCCCCAGATTCATGTCCCCCCATCTCTGCCCCCAGATTCATGTCCCCCCATCTCTGCCCCCAAATTCATGTCCCCTCCATCTCTGCTCCCAGATTAATGTCCCTCCATCTCTGCCCCCAGATTCATGTCCCTCCATCTCTGCCCCCAGATTCATGTCCTCCTTCCATCTCTGCCCCCAGATTCATGTCCCCTCCACCTCTGCCCCCAGATTCATGTCCCCCCCATCTCTGCCTCCAGATTCATGTCCTCTCCATCTCTGCCCCCAGATTCATGTCACCCATCTCTGCCCCAAGATTCACGTCCCCCATCTCTGCCCCAAGATTCATGTCCCCCCATTTCTGCCCCCAGATTCATGTCCCCCCATCTCTGCCCCCAGATTCATGTCCCCTCCATCTCTGCCCCAGATTCATGTCCCCTCCATCTCTTCCCCCAGATTCATGTCCCCCCCATCTCTGCCCCCAGATTCATGTCCCTCTTCCATCTCTGCCCCCAGATTCATGTCCCTCTTCCATCTCTGCCCCCAGATTCATGTCCCCACATCTCTGTCCCCAGATTCATGTCCCCACATCTCTGTCCCCAGATTCATGTCCCTCCATCTCTGCTCCCAGATTCATGTCCCTCCATCTCTGCTCCCAGATTCATGTCCCCACATCTCTGTCCCCAGATTCATGTCCCTCCATCTCTGCCCCCAGATTAATGTCCCTCCATCTCTGCCCCCAGATTCATGTCCCTCCATCTCTGCCCCCAGATTCATGTCCTCCTTCCATCTCTGCCCCCAGATTCATGTCCCCTCCATCTCTGCCCCCAGATTCATGTCCCCTCCATCTCTGCCCCCAGATCCATGTCCTCTCCATCTCTGCCCCCAGATTCATGTCCCCCATCTCTGCCCCAAGATTCATGTCCCCCCATCTCTGCCCCCAGATTCATGTCCTCTCCATCTCTGCCCCCAGATTCATGTCCCCACATCTCTGCCCCCAGATTCATGTCCCCACATCTCTGCCCCCAGATTCATGTCCCCACATCTCTGTCCCCAGATTCATGTCCCTCCATCTCTGCCCCCAGATTCAAGTCCCCTCCATCTCTGCCCCCAGATTCATGTCCCCACATCTCTGCCCCCAGATTCATGTCCCCTCCATCTCTGCCCCCAGATTCATGTCCCCTCCATCTCTGTCCCCAGTTTCATGTCCCTCCATCTCTGCTCCCAGATTCATGTCCCCTCCATCTCTGCCCCCAGATTCATGTCCCCCCATCTCTGCCCCCAGATTCATGTCCCTCCATCTCTGCCCCCAGATTCATGTCCCCACATCTCTGCCCCCAGATTCATGTCCCCACATCTCTGTCCCCAGATTCATGTCCCTCCATCTCTGCCCCCAGATTCAAGTCCCCTCCATCTCTGCCCCCAGATTCATGTCCCCACATCTCTGCCCCCAGATTCATGTCCCCTCCATCTCTGCCCCCAGATTCATGTCCCCTCCATCTCTGTCCCCAGTTTCATGTCCCTCCATCTCTGCTCCCAGATTCATGTCCCCTCCATCTCTGCCCCCAGATTCATGTCCCCCCATCTCTGCCCCCAGATTCATGTCCCTCCATCTCTGCCTCCAGATTCATGTCCCCACATCTCTGCCTCCAGATTCATGTCCCCACATCTCTGTCCCCAGATTCATGTCCCTCCATCTCTGCTCCCAGATTAATGTCCCTCCATCTCTGCCCCCAGATTCATGTCCCTCCAACTCTGCCCCCAGATTCATGTCCTCCTTCCATCTCTGCCCCCAGATTCATGTCCCTTCCATCTCTGCCCCCAGATTCATGTCCCCCCCATCTCTGCCTCCAGATTCATGTCCTCTCCATCTCTGCCCCCAGATTCATGTCCCCCATCTCTGCCCCAAGATTCATGTCCCCCCATCTCTGCCCCCAGATTCATGTCCCCCCATCTCTGCCCCCAGATTCATGTCCCCTCCATCTCTGCCCCAGATTCATGTACCCTCCATCTCTGCCCCCAGATTCATGTCCCCCCATCTCTGCCCCCAGATTCATGTCCCCCCATCTCTGCCCCCAGATTCATGTCCCCCCATCTCTGCCCCCAGATTCATGTCCCCTCCATCTCTGCTCCCAGATTAATGTCCCTCCATCTCTGCCCCCAGATTCATGTCCCTCCATCTCTGCCCCCAGATTCATGTCCTCCTTCCATCTCTGCCCCCAGATTCATGTCCCCTCCATCTCTGCCCCCAGATTCATGTCCCCCCCATCTCTGCCTCCAGATTCATGTCCTCTCCATCTCTGCCCCCAGATTCATGTCCCCCATCTCTGCCCCAAGATTCATGTCCCCCCATCTCTGCCCCCAGATTCATGTCCCCCCATCTCTGCCCCCAGATTCATGTCCCCTCCATCTCTGCCCCAGATTCATGTCCCCTCCATCTCTGCCCCCAGATTCATGTCCCCCCATCTCTGCCCCCAGATTCATGTCCCCCCATCTCTGCCCCCAGATTCATGTCCCCCCATCTCTGCCCCCAGATTCATGTCCCCTCCATCTCTGCTCCCAGATTAATGTCCCTCCATCTCTGCCCCCAGATTCATGTCCCTCCATCTCTGCCCCCAGATTCATGTCCTCCTTCCATCTCTGCCCCCAGATTCATGTCCCCTCCATCTCTGCCCCCAGATTCATGTCCCCCCCATCTCTGCCTCCAGATTCATGTCCTCTCCATCTCTGCCCCCAGATTCATGTCCCCCATCTCTGCCCCAAGATTCATGTCCCCCATCTCTGCCCCAAGATTCATGTCCCCCCATCTCTGCCCCCAGATTCATGTCCCCCCATCTCTGCCCCCAGATTCATGTCCCCTCCATCTCTGCCCCAGATTCATGTCCCCTCCATCTCTTCCCCCAGATTCATGTCCCCCCCATCTCTGCCCCCAGATTCATGTCCCTCTTCCATCTCTGCCCCCAGATTCATGTCCCTCTTCCATCTCTGCCCCCAGATTCATGTCCCCACATCTCTGTCCCCAGATTCATGTCCCCACATCTCTGTCCCCAGATTCATGTCCCTCCATCTCTGCTCCCAGATTCATGTCCCTCCATCTCTGCTCCCAGATTCATGTCCTCACATCTCTGTCCCCAGATTCATGTCCCTCCATCTCTGCCCCCAGATTAATGTGCCTCCATCTCTGCCCCCAGATTCATGTCCCTCCATCTCTGCCCCCAGATTCATGTCCTCCTTCCATCTCTGCCCCCAGATTCATGTCCCCTCCATCTCTGCCCCCAGATTCATGTCCCCTCCATCTCTGCCCCCAGATCCATGTCCTCTCCATCTCTGCCCCCAGATTCATGTCCCCCATCTCTGCCCCAAGATTCATGTCCCCCCATCTCTGCCCCCAGATTCATGTCCCCCCATCTCTGCCCCCAGATTCATGTCCTCTCCATCTCTGCCCCCAGATTCATGTCCCCTCCATCTCTGCCCCCAGATTCATGTCCCCCCAATCTCTTCCCCCAGATTCATGTCCCCCCCCCATCTCTGCCCCCAGATTCATGTCCCTCCATCTCTGCCCCAGATTCATGTCCCTCCATCTCTGCTCCCAGATTCATGTCCCTCCATCTCTGCTCCCAGATTCATGTCCCCACATCTCTGTCCCCAGATTCATGTCCCTCCATCTCTGACCCCAGATTCATGTCCCCCCATCTCTGCCCCCAGATTCATGTCCCCTCCATCTCTGCCCCCAGATTCATGTCCCCTCCATCTCTTCCCCCAGATTCATGTCCTCTCCATCTCTGCCCCCAGATTCATGTCCCCACATCTCTGCCCCCAGATTCATGTCCCCTCCATCTATTCCCCCAGATTCATGTCCTCTCCATCTCTGCCCCCAGATTCATGTCCCCACATCTCTGCCCCCAGATTCATGTCCCCACATCTCTGCCCCCAGATTCATGTCCCCACATCTCTGCCCCCAGATTCATGTCCCCACATCTCTGTCCCCAGATTCATGTCCCTCCATCTCTGCCCCCAGATTCAAGTCCCCTCCATCTCTGCCCCCAGATTCATGTCCCCACATCTCTGCCCCCAGATTCATGTCCCCTCCATCTCTGCCCCCAGATTCATGTCCCCTCCATCTCTGTCCCCAGTTTCATGTCCCTCCATCTCTGCTCCCAGATTCATGTCCCCTCCATCTCTGCCCCCAGATTCATGTCCCCCCATCTCTGCCCCCAGATTCATGTCCCTCTATCTCTGCCCCCAGATTCATGTCCCCACATCTCTGTCCCCAGATTCATGTCCCCACATCTCTGTCCCCAGATTCATGTCCCTCCATCTCTGCCTCCAGATTCATGTCCCCACATCTCTGCCTCCAGATTCATGTCCCCACATCTCTGTCCCCAGATTCATGTCCCTCCATCTCTGCTCCCAGATTAATGTCCCTCCATCTCTGCCCCCAGATTCATGTCCTCCTTCCATCTCTGCCCCCAGATTCATGTCCCCTCCATCTCTGCCCCCAGATTCATGTCCCCCCCATCTCTGCCTCCAGATTCATGTCCTCTCCATCTCTGCCCCCAGATTCATGTCCCCCATCTCTGCCCCAAGATTCATGTCCCCCCATCTCTGCCCCCAGATTCATGTCCCCCCATCTCTGCCCCCAGATTCATGTCCCCTCCATCTCTGCCCCAGATTCATGTCCCCTCCATCTCTGCCCCCAGATTCATGTCCCCCCATCTCTGCCCCCAGATTCATGTCCCCCCATCTCTGCCCCCAGATTCATGTCCCCCCATCTCTGCCCCCAGATTCATGACCCCTCCATCTCTGCTCCCAGATTAATGTCCCTCCATCTCTGCCCCCAGATTCATGTCCCTCCATCTCTGCCCCCAGATTCATGTCCTCCTTCCATCTCTGCCCCCAGATTCATGTCCCCTCCATCTCTGCCCCCAGATTCATGTCCCCCCCATCTCTGCCTCCAGATTCATGTCCTCTCCATCTCTGCCCCCAGATTCATGTCCCCCATCTCTGCCCCAAGATTCATGTCCCCCCATCTCTGCCCCCAGATTCATGTCCCCCCATCTCTGCCCCCAGATTCATGTCCCCTCCATCTCTGCCCCAGATTCATGTCCCCTCCATCTCTTCCCCCAGATTCATGTCCCCCCCATCTCTGCCCCCAGATTCATGTCCCTCTTCCATCTCTGCCCCCAGATTCATGTCCCTCTTCCATCTCTGCCCCCAGATTCATGTCCCCTCCATCTCTGCCCCCAGATTCATGTCCCCCCCATCTCTGCCTCCAGATTCATGTCCCTCCATCTCTGCCCCCAGATTCATGTCCTCCTTCCATCTCTGCCCCCAGATTCATGTCCCCTCCATCTCTGCCCCCAGATTCATGTCCCCTCCATCTCTGCCCCCAGATTCATGTCCCCCCATCTCTGTCCCCAGATTCATGTCCCCTCCATCTCTGCCCCCAGATTCATGTCCCCTCCATCTCTTCCCCCAGATTCATGTCCTCTCCATCTCTGCCCCCAGATTCATGTCCCCACATCTCTGCCCCCAGATTCATGTCCCCACATCTCTGCCCCCAGATTCATGTCCCCACATCTCTGTCCCCAGATTCATGTCCCTCCATCTCTGCCCCCAGATTCAAGTCCCCTCCATCTCTGCCCCCAGATTCATGTCCCCACATCTCTGCCCCCAGATTCATGTCCCCTCCATCTCTGCCCCCAGATTCATGTCCCCTCCATCTCTGTCCCCAGTTTCATGTCCCTCCATCTCTGCTCCCAGATTCATGTCCCCTCCATCTCTGCCCCCAGATTCATGTCCCCCCATCTCTGCCCCCAGATTCATGTCCCTCCATCTCTGCCCCCAGATTCATGTCCCCACATCTCTGCCCCCAGATTCATGTCCCCACATCTCTGTCCCCAGATTCATGTCCCTCCATCTCTGCCCCCAGATTCAAGTCCCCTCCATCTCTGCCCCCAGATTCATGTCCCCACATCTCTGCCCCCAGATTCATGTCCCCTCCATCTCTGCCCCCAGATTCATGTCCCCTCCATCTCTGTCCCCAGTTTCATGTCCCTCCATCTCTGCTCCCAGATTCATGTCCCCTCCATCTCTGCCCCCAGATTCATGTCCCCCCATCTCTGCCCCCAGATTCATGTCCCTCCATCTCTGCCTCCAGATTCATGTCCCCACATCTCTGCCTCCAGATTCATGTCCCCACATCTCTGTCCCCAGATTCATGTCCCTCCATCTCTGCTCCCAGATTAATGTCCCTCCATCTCTGCCCCCAGATTCATGTCCCTCCAACTCTGCCCCCAGATTCATGTCCTCCTTCCATCTCTGCCCCCAGATTCATGTCCCTTCCATCTCTGCCCCCAGATTCATGTCCCCCCCCATCTCTGCCTCCAGATTCATGTCCTCTCCATCTCTGCCCCCAGATTCATGTCCCCCATCTCTGCCCCAAGATTCATGTCCCCCCATCTCTGCCCCCAGATTCATGTCCCCCCATCTCTGCCCCCAGATTCATGTCCCCTCCATCTCTGCCCCAGATTCATGTACCCTCCATCTCTGCCCCCAGATTCATGTCCCCCCATCTCTGCCCCCAGATTCATGTCCCCCCATCTCTGCCCCCAGATTCATGTCCCCCCATCTCTGCCCCCAGATTCATGTCCCCTCCATCTCTGCTCCCAGATTAATGTCCCTCCATCTCTGCCCCCAGATTCATGTCCCTCCATCTCTGCCCCCAGATTCATGTCCTCCTTCCATCTCTGCCCCCAGATTCATGTCCCCTCCATCTCTGCCCCCAGATTCATGTCCCCCCCATCTCTGCCTCCAGATTCATGTCCTCTCCATCTCTGCCCCCAGATTCATGTCCCCCATCTCTGCCCCAAGATTCATGTCCCCCCATCTCTGCCCCCAGATTCATGTCCCCCCATCTCTGCCCCCAGATTCATGTCCCCTCCATCTCTGCCCCAGATTCATGTCCCCTCCATCTCTGCCCCCAGATTCATGTCCCCCCATCTCTGCCCCCAGATTCATGTCCCCCCATCTCTGCCCCCAGATTCATGTCCCCCCATCTCTGCCCCCAGATTCATGTCCCCTCCATCTCTGCTCCCAGATTAATGTCCCTCCATCTCTGCCCCCAGATTCATGTCCCTCCATCTCTGCCCCCAGATTCATGTCCTCCTTCCATCTCTGCCCCCAGATTCATGTCCCCTCCATCTCTGCCCCCAGATTCATGTCCCCCCCATCTCTGCCTCCAGATTCATGTCCTCTCCATCTCTGCCCCCAGATTCATGTCCCCCATCTCTGCCCCAAGATTCATGTCCCCCATCTCTGCCCCAAGATTCATGTCCCCCCATCTCTGCCCCCAGATTCATGTCCCCCCATCTCTGCCCCCAGATTCATGTCCCCTCCATCTCTGCCCCAGATTCATGTCCCCTCCATCTCTTCCCCCAGATTCATGTCCCCCCCCATCTCTGCCCCCAGATTCATGTCCCTCTTCCATCTCTGCCCCCAGATTCATGTCCCTCTTCCATCTCTGCCCCCAGATTCATGTCCCCACATCTCTGTCCCCAGATTCATGTCCCCACATCTCTGTCCCAAGATTCATGTCCCTCCATCTCTGCTCCCAGATTCATGTCCCTCCATCTCTGCTCCCAGATTCATGTCCCCACATCTCTGTCCCCAGATTCATGTCCCTCCATCTCTGCCCCCAGATTTATGTCCCGCCATCTCTGCCCCCAGATTCATGTCCCTCCATCTCTGCCCCCAGATTCATGTCCTCCTTCCATCTCTGCCCCCAGATTCATGTCCCCTCCATCTCTGCCCCCAGATTCATGTCCCCTCCATCTCTGCCCCCAGATCCATGTCCTCTCCATCTCTGCCCCCAGATTCATGTCCCCCCATCTCTGCCCCAAGATTCATGTCCCCCCATCTCTGCCCCCAGATTCATGTCCCCCCATCTCTGCCCCAGATTCATGTCCTCTCCATCTCTGCCCCCAGATTCATGTCCCCTCCATCTCTGCCCCCAGATTCATGTCCCCCCAATCTCTTCCCCCAGATTCATGTCCCCCCCCATCTCTGCCCCAGATTCATGTCCCTCCATCTCTGCCCCAGATTCATGTCCCCCCATCTCTGCCCCCAGATTCATGTCCCCCCAA